>NW_006399954.1:5336702-5366756 GCF_000299155.1 Elephantulus edwardii
CTGAGGCTCCGTCTAACATACTCTGGACATGTTGTGAGGAGAGACCGGTCCTTAGAGAGGGACATCATGCTTGGGAGGGTGGAGGGATGGCGCAGGAGAGGAAGGCCCTCTATGAGGTGGATTGATTCAGTGACTGGAGTAATTGGGATGGGAGTGTCGGAGACAGTGCAATTCGCACAGGACAGAGCAGAGTTTAGGGCTGTTGTACATAGGGTCGCTATGAATCGTAGGCGACTCGACGGCACATAACAACAACAACAAAACAACTTTCCTCTCCAAAAAATTTGACAATTTCCCTTTCAGTCTCCTTGAAAAATGAGTATGGTATCTGCATTGAGATTGCATTGAACATAAAGATTAAATCTCTGTGTACATCAAAAATGTTTTCCACCCTGGTGAGAGTAAGACCCTGGTGGCGAGATCCTAGGAATGATGATTAAGAGATTGTGGCATTGATGTGAAGAAACTGTGTCAAGGTATAACCAGTGGATCCCTAAGATAAAGACCACAGCTAAAATTTTGCTTTGTTTGTTCGATAATTAAGTAGAAGCTGACTTATAACGGCTCTAAGACAAATCTTGTTGAATTGCTTGAATCTGTGTTACTGAACTGAACCAGAACTTTTACTCATTAAAGGACTGTGTTTTGCTGTTAATCTGGTTTGGTATTTCTGGACTTAAACCTAGACTTGAATTGTGAGATATTTTTTCCTCACTCTTCAACTTATTTTCCTAATAAACCCCATTCTTGATACCACAAAAAAAAAGTGTTTTCCAACAGAGTAAAAATAAAGCCTACCAACTGGGAACAAATATATGGCAATACCATTTTGGACAAGGGTCTTATAATAAAAGTTTTCAGAATACTAATAGGCCTCCAGAAGAAAAAGACTAACCCAATTAAAAATGGACAAAAGACATAGAAAGCCTTTTCACAGAGGAAGCTATTCAGATGACCAACAGACACATGAAGAAATGCTCAAAATCCACCACAAGAACATAAAGTTAAATAACCCAAATGAAAAATGGGCACAGGATATGAACAGACACTACACCAAAGAAGACACTGAGATGGTCAACAAGCACATGAAGAAATATTCAAAATCCCTAGCTCTAAGAGAAATGCAAATCAAAACAACTACGAGATACCATATCACCCCAGTAAGAATGGCAAAATTTAACAGAACAACAAACATCAAATGCTGGTGAAGTTGTGGAGAAACTGAAACCCTTATTCACTGTTGGTGGGAAAGTAAAATGGTGCTATATGGCGCTTTTGCAAAAAGGTGCAAATAGAGATACAATTTGATCCAGCAATTTCACTACTGGGAATTTACCCTAAAGAAACCATAACTGTCACCCAAGTAGATATAGGCTCATCCATGTTTATTGCGGCTTTGTTCACAATAGCAAAAAGCTGGAAACAACCCAAACGCCCATCAACAAATGAATGGATAGAGTAGCTCTCATATATTCACATAATGGAATACTATGCAGCATTGAAAAACAAGGAACTCATAAAATATTATATAATATTGGTGACCCTGAAGGACATTATACTGTGTGAAATATCTCAGACACAAAAGGACAAATATTTTATAGGACTACTGTTATAAAACAGGACTGACATCATGGTTGAGGGAAGACAGAGAAGGAGGGAAAGAATGTATACAGCATTGAAACAGATGAGGGAGAGAACTGTTTAAAAGGGATATATGATTGGGTATTATTCTCATGACAGGAATCCATAATGAAGGTCAACACTGGAGTGGACTTAGAGGAAGGGATTGCACAACAATGAAAGAGTTTTTCTTTTCTTTTTCAAGGAGAAGAGTGAATTGGGGACACGGGGTGGGCAGGGAGAAAAGTGCAACAATGAATGAATGGAAACCCTAAGTCTCTGTAAACTTTCATTAAAATTAATAAAAAATAAGAAATGCTCAAAATCAGGGGCAATAAGAGAGATGCAAATCAGAACAACAATGAGATACCATTTCATCTCAGTAGCAGTGGCAAAGTTCAGTAGGTCAGTAAGCAACAAACGGTGGAAAGGGTGTGGAGAGATAGCAACTCTCATACACTGTTCGTGGGATTGTAAAATGGTGCAACCACTCAGGAAGACAGTTTGGAACTTCCACAAAAAGTTGAACATAGAAACTCCATAAGACTCAGCTATTCCAATACTAATAATATACCCTAAGGAAATTAGAACTGAGATATAAATGAATATTTGTATGCTAGTATTCATTGCAGTGTGATTCACTATTGCAAGAACATGGAAACAACCCAAATGTCCAGCCACAACCGAATGGATTAAGAAATTGCAGTACATTCACACAATGGAATACTATGCAGTATTCAGGAGCAGAAATTTTGAAAAATATTACGAAATTTAGGAGAGGATGGAAAACATTATGCTAAGTGAACTAACAGCCTCTTAAGGACAAATATTGCTTAAGACCATTATTGTACGAATAGAAGGATAACTAGTAAAACATGTACAGGAACTTGGCATGGGGGTAGCAGAGAGGGAAGGATAATTAGAGGTGAAACCACAGGGCTTCACAATTTGGTGGGTGGAGGGAGAGGGGGAAGCAAATGGAAAGGATCCGGGTGAAAAGACAGGGTAATGACGGACGAAGTCCAATAGTGATTATTTTTACAAAACATAATGCATGAGAGCGATTTTATGAAACACAATGTGAATGAAGTATAGTGTAAAACACAGTATACATAAACTTAGTAAGCAGATCAACAAAAAACAATGTAAAATAGAATGTATATGAATGATTGTATAAAACACAATGTAAATGGAAGTTTATATAAAACACAATGTGTATGAATGAAATACACTGTAAAGGAAGTATTATATGAAAACTAAGAAAAACATTTTAAAAAAAAAAAGGACAGAAGTTCAAGTCTACTTAAAGTTGTCTTAGAAGAAAAGTCTAGCAATCTTCTTCTGGAAAAATCAAATGCAGAGGAGCCTATGAAGTTTGAAACATGGGTCTACTCTAAGACAAAAGGGACAGCCATGAGTTGGGACCCACCAAGTGCTAATTGTTTTAGCCATTGTTAGATGGTTAGTAGCAACTCAGGAGTCTTTTAAAAGTTGTAAATTTCCCCATTTTGCTGCCTGTGGATTATAGGTAATGGCACACCAGATATAGAACCATGTGCCCCTAGGACTCTAAGAAACTCTACATGCCATCTGTTGGCGCCAGCATGTTAACAGAGCAAGAAACTGAGGCCAGAAAGGATGGAGTGTTTTGCCAAGGCTCCAGCAGTCATGGGAAGGCAGGGAAAGGACCCAGCCCTTCTGTAGGCTTCTGCTGTGTTTCATGCTGTCTTTTTCAAAGCATTTTGTCCATTTGTGTTCTCTTTGGCAAAACAGAAGCATAGAAGGGTGGACCCAGAGACAGATGCAGGATGGCAAGAAGAGATTAGAGGGGAGAGAGTATAGAGAAGGAAAAAGGGAAGAACACAGATGCTGGAGAGCAGGATACAGAGAATTGCAGAGGGAGACATTTGACTTTCATTTGCCACACTAAGTCTGTCACCATGATTAATTATGAAGGCGAGAATTTGTTAAAGGAAATTTTGAGGCTTCCCCCCACCTCTTCCTTAGATGGCAATAATTAATTGTGTCAAGATGACTACTCAATTGACAATGAGATTTCAATGAAAAAAGTTAAAGAATAAACTATAATTATTTTGGACAGTCATTTGATCAGCTTTTCTTTTCCTTGTCACATTTTAAATGATTTATGAAGTTATATGTGGGTGTCTGCTGATAAGGTTACTTAATATGTGCTAAAGTGTTTCTTCTTTATCATTTCAAGTACAAAACATCTTGTCGAATTAGTGGATATTTTTGTTGTTGCTGTTATTGTTCTCAGTTTGGCTGAGCTGAATTTGTGTGCCGGTTAAGCTAATTTAAATGTCAGTGTCACTTGCTGCTGACATTACTGTTAGCTACCACTGAGACTATTTCAACTTACGGTGACCTTATGGGCAAGCAGTCATCAAGATATATATATATATATATATATCTGCATCATTATGATTCAATCCCTGTGAAGCCTATAAATTTAGTTGTATATACAATGGATTATAATTTATGACACATATCAAAACATTACTATTATCATTAAGAATGCATTCTTGTGTTCATAATTGAAAGTTGAGGCTTGAATTTATTTTTCTGTTCTTTTAGTTTGAGAAATGTTGAGTGTCTTCTTTTTTGTTTGATACTAGTTGTTTCACATTTTATTGTAATGCTTTGATTTTTCTTTACACACTGCCAGTTGAAATACTTCATCTCTTTTATTTCAGCATTTCTCCACTTTGTTTTAGTCTCTCTCTACAGTCTTGTACAAATTTCAAGGTCTCTTTTGACATCCATTCTAGTGTTTTATTTCTTCTCTGTCATGCATTTTTTTTGTTCCCTTTGTTCATGAAATTGACGAGGCCTTGAAACATTTGCTACAGAAGGTAGAGAAATGCAATCTTCAATATAGTTTGAAGCTCAACACCAAGAAAACAACAATTTCACCACTTGGCCAACTGGCAGCACTATGCTAGATTGAGATTGAGGTTGTTAATAATTACAGTTTGCTTGGCTCCACAATCAACACTCTTGCACCAGCAGTCAGGAAACCAAAACACAAATTGCACTGGGGAAATCTACTTTCTGCTGTTAGGGATCTCTCCAAAGAGCTAAAGAGCAGCAATGTCAGTTTAGAGACTAAGGTGCACCTGATTCAGGCTATGATCTTCACAATTACTTACTATGCATCAGAAAGCTGAACAGTGAGTACTAATGACAGAAGAAGAATTAATACCTTCAAAATATGGTCCTGGATAAGAGTACTGAACATACTTGTGACTGCTAAACGATCAAATATTTCTGTCCTGGTGAGGGTGAAACCAAGCTGGTCTTTGGAGGCAAGGATTTTGAAACCCTATCTCATGTACTTTGGGCATATTTCCAAGAAGTGACCAGTCCTTAGAAAAGGTCATCATTCTACAACAGTGGTACCAATGAGGGAGTTTTTCTTTTGCGTTTCAAGGAGAGGAGCAAATGGGGGGGGAGGGGGGAGGGGTTTGTGCGGGGAGAAGGGTGCAACAATGAATGAATGGAATCCCCCCCAAAAAAAGTGTAAAAAAAATTAAAAAAAACCATACTCATAAAAAAATGAGATATAAGAATCTAAAAGAAAATTGAAATAAGAGAAGTTCTTTTCAGTTCTGGCTCAAAAATCCAGACGCTATAAGAGAAAAGAATGAGGAATAAAAAATTCTATACAAAAAAACAACAACAAAAGGTCATCATGTTTGGAAGGGTAGAGTCTGCACTAGAGAGGGAGACCCCAGATGAGATGGATTAACGCTGGTTCAGAGCTATTGTGCATGTAGGGTCACTATGGTTAGGAGTGATTCAATAGCACATAATAACAATATGGTTGATGTCATTGATGGAATCCCTTCAGTCATTAGTGTTCAATGTATCAAATCTATTCTTGAGATGGCTTTTAAGTTTAGGTGTTACATACTTAAGTTTGTCTTTTTATTTTTGCAAATTTAGTTTTGTTCAACTTCAAATTGAACTTGCACATGAGTCACTGATGATCTGTCCCACAATCAGGCACTGGCCTTCATTGTACTGCTGAGACTGAATTCACCCTCAACTCTTTGCACAGATTTTGTCAGTCTTATTCCTGTGTAATTAATCAGGTAAGATCCATGAGTATAATTACTATTTATGTTTTTTAAAAAAGGTATTTGCAATTAATAAATCACTGATTGAAAGAAATTAAAACTTCAACTTCATTTCTGTCACCAAGTCTTTATTTCCCAGTCCTTCTTCCTTTTTTCCAGCATTTGCATTGCTAATACATATTGAATCCATGTTTGAACAATTTCAGACTGCAAAATAAAGGGTAGTGTGAAACTCAATGTAAACTAATTTTTGTACACAAATAAATATAAAATAATTTTTTTCTTAAAGTTGTGAAAAGCCTCTATGTCTTCTTCTTTGGCTTTTGTGGTTAGTTCATATATTTAAATAAGAGTTGTATTGACAGGTCTTCCTCGCATGTGTATAGATAGTTTCCTATCATGTACAGCATTGTGCTTCAGGATAGACCTTGATATGCTCTTCATGACTGTGAAGGCAACACCAGTTGTCATCAGCTTGTCATTCTCAGAATATCAGTCCATCTAGGATGTCAGTCTTTATGTGTTTCATTTCACCTTTGACAATTTTCACTTTTTCTTGATTCATACGTTATACATTCTGTGTTCCAATTATTAAGGGACATCTGTAGCTATTTCTTCTCATGTTTGAGGGTTTTCCAATCTGATGGGCTATATTTCTAGTATTATATCTAACAATAGGAAACTCTGGAGTCCTAGTGGTAAGAAGCTGCACTGCAATCCCAAAGGCACAGTTCAAAACTTCCAGCTGTTCTGTAGGAAAAAAATTGGCACTCTCCTCTTGTGAAATTAACTGCCTCTGAAAACCTGTAAGCTAAAGTTGTTTTTTACTCAATGGTACTCAACGACAACATATCTAATAATGTTCCTCTATTATTCATAGAGTTTTGGAAGACCTAAAGGAACTCTGGTAGCTGAATGATAAAGAGTTCACTACCAGCTTGAAGACACATAGTTCAAATTCACCAGCTGCTCCATTGGAAAAAGATGATCTCTTTCTATGTGATTTACTATTTCTGAAAATCTGCTAGAGGGTCAGCTATAAGTTGGCTCCTACTCGATGCCACCTAACAACGTTAACAGCATTCTTTCAGAAGTGGATGTCCAAGCCTGCTTATTAGTTTATCTTTGTCTGGAAGCTCTACTGAAAACTACCCACCATGGGAGACCCTGCTGGTGTTTGGAACACTGGAAGCAAGTCTTTCATCATCACAGCAACCTGCAAGTCACCTCAGTGCAGCAAACTTACAGACAAATGCTGTACCCATAAGAATAAACTATAAACAAGCACTCAGCTTCTCAGCGGCAGAAAGATGGAAAATTTCCTCTAGCATGATCTACAGATCCTTAAAACCAACTGAAGGATCTATAATGTGTAAGTTCTTACTCAAAGGCACATAAAAACAACAACAATAACATAAACAAGCACATACTATGTCATTGTTGAGTAACATAAGCCAGAACTGACCCATAGCTGATAAAACAGCTGGTTTTCAGTTAGTCAAATGAGAGGAGATTGCCCATTCCTCTCTCACGGAGAAGCTGGTAGCCTCAAACCATAAAATAAACAGAAGCATGTAAGTCACTGCCTTGGCAAAGCAAACTGACAAATAACTGCTTAAAACAAGCAATCATACCAAGATTATAAAACAAACTTGTGTGCTATGGGAAAGATGTGTCGAAGGTGTTTCAGGAGGTGGGGTATCCAGCCTGGGGCAGAGTTTTGCTAGCCTGAGAGGAGCTTAAACTGGCCTGCCTGGCTGCCACACCAGTTGATGGGGGCCTCCAGTCAGAGAAGCACCATCTCTAATCTGGGGGCTGATTGCTGAGCAGAGGTGTCACAGCCACAGACTCTGGGAAGAATGTTCTAGAAACGGAATGGGGTGGATATGGCCCAAGAAAGAGCCGGTTTTTGGTGTCATAGGAGGGCATAGGAAGGTTGTAGAGACACTGCTTATCACTTGGTAAGTAGTGGTGGCAGGTGGGCACAAGAGGCAGGGGGATTGGAACATTGCAGCTGTGTGAATACCACTGCTACAGCTTTCCTGGGTTCTTACAGCATGTAAATAGCTGTTCAAGATGGCCACTCAGTGCTGTTTACAGTTTGTGTTCTCTTTGTCTCCTCATTTGGCTTTTTAAATACCTTTTCCCCCCAACAATCTCAGTTGCTATGTATATTGCTGCTATTACTACTGCCCCATCCTGGGTTCCCATATACCCGCATCCTATGGATTGCTGGACCAAGATAGGAATGACCTCATCACTGCCCTGGATATTTGGCCCTAATGTTCCCCTATGGGCGGCAAGCTAGCATTATTTTGATAGTCACATAATGTTGTTGTTGTTGTTATGTACCATCAAGTCGCGTGAGACTCATAGTGACTCATACACAATAGCTCTCAATCTTGCCCTATCTTAAGACTGTCTCTCTGACTCCAACACAGCTACTCCTATTACCCCAGTTACTGGATCAATCCATCTCATCTAGGATCTTCCCCTGGATTTTCCTTCCACCCTTCCATAATATTCTTCCATAATATTCTTCTCCAAAGGCAGGTACCTCCTGATTAAGTGCCCAAAGAATGTGATATGAAGCTTCAAAATCCTTGCTTCCAAGGAGAAACTTAGTTTCACAATCTCAAAAACAGATCTGTTTGTCCTTTTGGCAGTTCATGTTATGTTCAGTACTATTCCTGAGCACCACAACACAAAGTGTCGATCTTTTGTGATCCATAGTTATTGCCCAGCTCTTCTATGTATAGCAAGTAATTGTGAAGGCACCGGTATGAACCAGGCCCATCTTAGTGCCTAGACGTACACCATTGCTCTTTAGCACTTTGGAGAGGTTTCTAACAGGAGACTTCCCCAATGCAATTTGTCTTTTGATATGGTGATAAGAATGTTGATTGTGGAGCCAAGCAAGCTAAAATTGTTAATAACCTCAGTCTCTTCTCCATCTATTGTGCTTCCAAAACCTATATACTATAGGGGGAGCTCTGATGGCCTAGTGTTAAGAAGTTGCATTGCCATCCTGAGGGCACACAGTTGGAGTCCACACAGTTTCAACTCTGTGGTATAACAATAACAATAACAATAACAGTAACGACAACATTTACAATATGCAAGGGAGTTCTAGTGGCCTAGTGGTAAGAAGCTGCACTGCAATCCCAAGGAAATGCAGTTTGAATCTACCAGCTGCTCTTCAGGAGAAAGATGGGCATCTCTTCTCATGAAATTAACTGCCTCTGAAAACTTGCCAGAGGATCAGCTATGGGTGGATTCTCAATTATGGGTACCCAACAACAACAACAATCCACTGTCTTCCTCAGCACAAGTAGAAATAGCTTTAAAAATAAGTAAACTAAGGGTAAGTGTTCTGAAAGGGAATTATCTTTTATGACCATCAAGAGAAAAATCTTTACTTGAAGGCAGTCTTCTTTGAAAACAGCTTGAACTTATTTTGGAGAAGAATGAATTTTACATCATTTAACAACAATTCTGAGTATGGTTATCTAGACTTCTATAACTTTTTAACTTTGTTTTCTAATCATAATTTTAGAGCACTCTTGGATTCAAGTAAATTCTGCTACAGTGGATTTTAATTAGCAATCAGAAAAGTCAGTTATAATCATGATACTGTTGTGTGTCAACTTACAGCCACCCTATAGGACAGAGTAGAAGTGCGATGGAGGCAGAGAGATAACTACTGAAAAGAATTCTTAGAGTGATTACTTTTAATTTTCTGGATTGGTTCTCACAACTGGCAATGAAAATGACAAGTAGAACTAGGCAATTTGCCATACCTGCAATATTTTAGATTTGCTTCAACTCATTGGGTTTCCTAGGTTTTCATCTTTATGGGAGCAAATCACCATGTCTTTTCTTCCTTGGAATCACTGGTGAGTTCACACCGTCAATCTTTTTACTAGCAGTCAATGTTTAACCATTGTGGTACCAGGGCTCCTCATCCTCTCTATACACGAAGTTTAGAGCATTAGATGCTTGCTGTGCTTGAGAACGGACATGCCACAAGGTTGTAATATGAGCAGGGCACACCAAGGTCTTTGAATGACAAGGGGATCATTTCCTTTTTATCTTTTATTAAAGGGGATCAGGTGTTTGCCCATAAGAATTGTACTCCAAGCTACATGCAGTCTATTCTGGAATATGCCCACACACTAGAGCTATGTCTGTTTGAATAATCATAAAATCATGAGTATCCTACAGCTAAATGAGACGGTGGCATTTAGACTACAGGCAGGCAAAGCCCACTTACTAATTTTTCCTATTCCTGAATGGATGACTAACTCACAGTGCTCCATGATTTTCAAGAACAAAGAACATTCTGACACTTGCTTTGGTCTCCGGATTCAATTTTTAACTTACACCCCACAAAAATGCATGTGAAGGATGGGATTTACTTTTTTTTCCACCAAAAAAGATACTGAATATAGCCCCTGAACGGTAAAAAATGTATTAAAGAATTTAGACCAGCACCCTTGCTTGCAATGTTGGGCTTGCTTTATTTTTCGGCGTAAAATTATATTCTCGTATTTTTCAAGTAGTGCTGGGGGGAATTATTAGCTGCACCAGCCTCAGCACTCTTGTATCTACTATTTTGAAACCTTTCATTTGCAGAGACAGCTGCAAGGTGTCCCTTCAAGGATTTTGCTTTTTTGATTTATACTTTTATACACTCAAATCTCAATTGAGATATCCGAGCTTCATTCCATTTTCTGACCTTACACTATAAAGCCAGAGCGACCCCGAATCTCTTAGGACTGGGCTACATTCCAAACCAGGTTATGGGAGAGCAAGGGCAGAGAATCAAAGCCACACATCACCCCAGTCCCAAGGAGACACTTCATGTAAAGCCGAGTGAAGGCCGGCCAATCTGCAGACCTCATTTATTTGCCCGGGAGAGAATTCTCATGTCTCCACCCTTTGAACTTTTGACATTATTTTTGAGTGTGTGTGAGTCCTGTTTGTACCAAACACAAAAGCTAGACAGATGCTCAGTTTGGCATGGAAATTGGCCTCATGGAAATAAATGTTCTTTCTTTTCCTTTTAATTTTTTTTTTTTTCCTGATGAGGATGGACGCTGCAGGGACTTCTCAAAGTTGCTGACATATTAGTGAATATTCCACGCATCTGTTTCTGGTCATTGTTCCCCCTTGACACACCTGTCACCATGCCCAAGCAGTGAAGCATTTCAGAAAATAAAAGCCCCTCCAAGCCCAGGCAAATGGACATGGTATTCAATAAGGCTATTTGCTAATGTATCTGGGAGTCAGCTGAGCATGCGGGCTGAGCACTCTGGTGCACTCACTAATCCCCACTTTGGGAGGATTCTTTCCACTTAGAAGGATGCTGTCTTTATCAGGGAGCAAAATGCACCAGCCCACTTCCTAATAGAAGTCTTTTCAAAGACTTCATCCCCACAAGACATCCAGGGTAATTTTCAGAGGGGGAAAAAAAATTAAACCTGATTAAACACATAATTTAAAATATGATACATGTCAGTGTAAGACATAATTTACAATTCATTTAAGTTTATTACTGAATGTGAAAATGGGTATTTAGCACAAAGTAAACTCAAACTCACTGCTGTGGGGTCAGAATCAATTGATAGCTGACCCTCTGGGGCTGTAAGCCACATAGAAGGAGAGTGTCCATCTGCCTCTGGAGGACCACTGGTGCATCTGAACCGGCAGAAAGGCACCACCTTTGGGTCATCACAGCTCCCTGTGCACTAAACCACCAATGCTCCCCTTAACACTGAGCACCACTGACAAGTTGGTGTCTAGTTTATGGATTGTTTTTTTGAGTTTTACCATATTGAGTGTCATAACACTTAGTGAGATGAACTACCCCATGTGGTCTCCTAGACTGTGCTCTTTATAGAAACCTACTGCCGTATCTTTCTTCTATGGAGCATCTGGTTAGTCTGAACCTCTAACCTTTTGCTTTGAAGCCAATTACTTAACCACTGTGCCATCCAGGTTCCTTAGCTATGAAGAGCATGAAAGAGTAAAGCAAATTCATGGTGGGTTTATAGCAGGCTAATAAACCACAAATGATCAACAAAGATTGTTTAAACAGCAATTCCTGTTTTGCAATAGGCTGTTTCTAAATTCCATTGTATGTGCTAGTGAAGGAGTACCCTCAGTCAGTGAATGAAACCAACATTGGGAACAAAGAAAAATATGCTTCTCTCTCTCTCTCTCTCTCTCTCTCTCTCGATTGTAAACGGCATGTCTGTTGTATTATCCTATTTATACACTCTGTTTTTCCTTACTGTAAACCCTTCAGGATACCCCATCACCCAGTGCAATTCACTGGGACTGGAGCTCCAGGGGTCTTGCAGTGCACCACAGGAATGATTTATAAACCACAGTTCCTGAACATCTCAGGAGCGGGAGTGAATTGAGGCTTCTAAGTGAACACAAATGCTATGAATCCCAATGTTAGAACAGCCCCAGAAATGTCCCCAAACTCATTTCCTGCAAGTGAAAATGGGGCTGTGGTCAGAGGGAATTAGGGGGAATGGCAAACCCCATAAGGAATGAGGTTGGTACCCAATTAGCTTCTTTTCATATTATGGGTTTAGGGAAGCCAAGTAATCCCAAGATGGCTCCAATCATTTTCACGTTGGCAAAGAGGAACAAGACCGCTTTTTAATAGTGTAAGGTTAGAGGAAGAAAGGGTAGGGAGAGGAAAGCACAGGGCAAACCTAAGGAGGATTGTGCGTGCACACAATTCCCTGGGGATGGACATTTTTGCAAAACGGGGGGAAAGGGAGATTAAAAAATTAATAACTTGAATTGTGATCAATAAAAATAATTATTACCTCACAGTCTATTTTTCATAAGGCATTCAGAAGCTTGAGAGCCATTTCTAAGATAGATATAGGAGCAAAACACTTGAAAAGCGCAATTACCAAGAACCTTTTCCTTTTAAAAGAGACTTCTCTGTTCCAATTGCACTGTACTCTTTTCTCTCCATCTCCTACACTCCACCGTTTGGTCTAAAGACAGTCAGGGAGCTAAATATGTATTAATTAGAACTCTCGGGGCTGCATCTGTGAGACACAATTATACCGAACTGATGCCATTCCCAGCTCTGATAGCTTCATTTAAATTCCTGAATAAAACATGAAATATCTTTAATGAGAAATGAATATAGTTGTCAGGAGGGAGCAGTTCTGATATTGTTACTATTAGAGTTACAGACGATGAAAACATAATGTGCAATACCTTCTATTTTATCTAGAAAAAATGATGGTTGTTAGAAAAGACATATCCTCCTTCCAAGACGTCACATGTGCTACAGAATTGGCAAATTATAGAGACGAACACAGCAGCGTTTCCTCCCAAGAAATTGGAAGGCTGCAAAACGCCTGTGAATTCACAGGAACAAGCATTTTCCACGACCTGGATAAGGGATCGCCCCAAACAGCATCAGCGGGAGGGAGCATGTGCCGCTCTGGAGAGCAGATCACGGCTTCTTTTTAAGTACAAGTCGGGCAAGATCTCATACAGATGCACTTATTTTGTTGTGAACATAAGAAAGGAACAAACGTATGCACTTAGCTCAAAGTCCTGTCCTATTCAAGACAACTGCTGCTCAATCTGGGTAGAGGCCAAAAGGGTAGAGGGAACAGAGCCGGTAAATCTCACTGTTGGGGAGATGAGGACCACAGGTTTCTCACTCCTTTGATCCTCGGCCATGGAAGTCCCAGCCAAGCCCCACGCTGCAGCGAAAGCCTCTTCTCCTGTTCAGGCCGTGCTGGGATTTCCTTCTTTTCTTTTCAGAGACATCCTTTTATTCATTTGTCTTTCATAATTAAAATAGCAGCAGGCTGCCCCGTATTCAGGCTATACCTATTTTAATCCCAGGTGAGCGGCATAGGCTTTAGACATATTACCAAGAACAACCATGCCAGCCATTAAAACCAGGGGGTCAGTTCCTCAATATGGGTAACTAGGGAAGGGGGATCTGTCACGAAGAAATAGAAGGCAATTGTAGTGGAACAATGCAGGATGGCAGCCCGTCACTGTGTGTGTGTGTGTGTGTGTGTGTGTGTGTGTGTGTGTGTGTGACTTAAAGCCCCAAACAAAGGAGTCCTAGCAGAATTATACCAAAACCAAATCATTCCCTGTTTTTTAGAAGAAAATATGATGTCACATCAACACTCTTAATTTGGACACAACAAGTAAAACTGATTTTTAGAAATTATTGTCATGGTTTGTAAAGTAGAGGATTAACAAAAATGAGGAAAGAGGCCCTGGAGAGCCACTCAGGGACTGAAACACAGTTGTGACATGAAAAAAGTTGTCCAGATTTCATTTGATATTTAAACATCACTCTCAACGTGACGTGTATCGACTCCCCAGTGAGGTTTCAGAAGACAGTAAATCACATGGAAAGAGAGTGTCCATCCTTCTCCTGTGGTGCGACTGGTGGTTTTGAACTACGTGACTTTGGTTGGTAGAGCAATTCCTTACTGCTGAGCCACCAGAGCTCCCAAGAAGGTAGTCCAGGATTTGGCAACAGGAGCTTCTGTTGTGCAACAACTTCACCATAAGTAGACGTTTACTTGACCAAAACAGAGACAGTAAGAGATAAAGATTCACTTTCTATCTTTGAAGCCTACAAACATGATCAACCAATTGAAAGTAGACTTGACACTTGACCTGGAAAGCACCAGCCCTGATCTCATTATAGCCAATACCAGAAGAGCGGGAAGTAATGTCTCCTCACCTTCTCATTCTCGGCGTAGGCCAAGACAACCATATTGTTGTTAGGTACAATTGCGTAGACCACAACTATTAATGAATCTACAGACAGACAGGAGCCTTTTTATATCCCATCACATTCTTATTATCTCGAACATGCTCAAGCCCTTTTCTATAGTCACTGTGTCAATTCACATAATGGAGGGTCTCCTCTACCTTTCCTAGCATGATATTGTCCAAGGACTGACTGCTCCTGACATTCTGCCCAAAGTATGTGAGAAAAAGTTTCATCATCCTTACCTCATAACACAGATTGTTGATGTTTCTTAAACCTTCAATTCTGATGCCACATTCTTCTCCATATAATTCTTTATTGATTTGCTCAGCATACAGATTTAATAGGTGTGGAGAAAAGATGCAATATTTTTTTTCCTTGATGCACAGTTCACCTGATTTTTAAGTTTTTTCAGTGTTCCTTTTTTCAGGCAACAATTTCTTAGTCTGAGTATAGGTTTTGCATGAGTACAATTAAGTGTAGTTATTCCCATTCTTTTCAATGCTAGTCATAACTTGTTACAATCCACATAGTATAAAATGCCTTTGCACAATCAATAAACTCCAAATAAACACATGTCTAGTATTCTCTGATTTCAGGCAAGATCTATCTGACATCAATTGTGATATCCCTGAGCCACAGCCTCTTCTGAATTTAGCTTTTATTTCTGGAAATTCCTTGGTAATATATTGTTTTAGCTGTCTTTGAATACTCACAATTTATGCTTTTTGCTATGAGTAAAATATTAATTGTACAAAAGTCTATAGTTTCATATCCAGCTCCATTTCTATCACCAAGCCCTTATTCTCCAACTACCAACCCTTCTTCTTTTCCATCTTTTGCATTCCAGTTACCAATTATTATTGTACATCTTACTTATACATCCAATCAATTCCAGTAAAAGTTGGAAGAAACTCTCAATTTCTTCATCTGTGATTTTAGAATTTGGTGAGTATATTTGAGTAATAGTTACATTAAGAGGTCTTGTCGGTATGTATGTTAGTAGTAATCTATCACTCACAGAATTATACTTAATATGACTGTATCTCTTCAGTTTGTCATTCCTAGCATGATAGGTCATATCATTGTCCTATTCCAGGTCATCAATACTTGTCTATCTCAGTTAATTAATGCCTAGGACATTGATCTTTATGTGTTCCATTTCATTTTTTACAAATTCCTATTTTTCTAGGCTTGTTTTTCATATATATCGTCCATGTTCCAATTATTAATGGATGTCTGTATTATTGTTTTCTTCTCATATTATAATGTCATCCAGTTTGAGGGGCTCTATATATGACAATGTTTCTTTGTAATTCATAGGGTATTAGATGGTCTGTTATTTCAGAAGTGAATGACCAGTCTTGCTTCTTAGCCTGCCTCAGTCAAAAAGCTGCATTGAATGGTTGATCGTCCTGGCACTTGAAAGTCATGGACATATCTTTCAGCATCATAGCAACACTGGTATAGTCACCCTGACATAGCAAAGCAATGTAAAATTTCTATACTTGTGACTTGTTGTTATGTGTCATTAAGCTGGAATTTATTCATAGCTGACTCTCTAGTGGGTTTTCAGAGGCAGTAAATTGCTTAAGAAGTGACTGCCCATCTTTCTCCCACAAAGCAGCTGGTGGGTTCTAGCTGAATACCTTTGTGTTGTCAGCGCAACTCTTTACCACTAGGTCACCAGAGCTCCCTTCACTTATAAGTGAAGCAAGCAAGGATGTTTTGTTGTTATGTGCTGTAAAGTCACCTGTTACTCATAGTGACCCTATGTACAATACCTCTGAAGTTCACCTTAGTCTGAGCCAGTTTCATTAACTCTAACACACCCAACCCCTATCTATTAATCCAGTTACTGTATCACTCCATCTTATCCAGGGTGTTTCTCTCCTGTGCTGTCCCTCCACCCTTTCAAGCATGATGTTCTTCTCCAAAGTCCAGCCTCTCCTGCCATATGTGAGACGGAGCTTCAAAATCTGTGCTTCCAAGCAGAAACTTGGTTTCACACTCTCCAAGACAGACCTGTTTGTTCTCTTGGCAGTCCATAGTATGTTCAATACTCTTCTCCAGCAGCATAATACAAAGGCTTGATTCTTCTTCTGTCATCCTTTTAATCATTGTCCAACTCTCTGATGCATAGCAAGTAATTGCAAAGACCATGGTCTGGATCAGGCACACCTTAGTCTCTAGACTGACATCAAGTGAGGATACCCATATAAAACAAACATGCATGCTCTGGAAGGTAAAAAACAAACCATCTTTCCTGAGATGGTGTATCTACCAGGCCACCAGAAGACTGCAGTTGGAATACTCAGTCTGCTCAGAGCTTCTGCTTGTTGGAGTGATGACCTAGGACCTGAGACATAAGCCTGACCACCTGTTCCAATCTAGGGTACGTCAAAGAGTAATACATCCAGCCTGGAGCAGAGTCACTGCTGCCTCAGAGAAGACTAGGATATGCTGCTTGGCTAGAGATGATACAGTTGCCAGTTCAGGGAATAGGTCCAGACATGGCACCAAATTGAGACAGCTAGCAATAAGATAGTCACTACCAATCTGACGTGTCCCAGTGTGAAGAAATGTGGTCAAGGAGTGTGTCAGATAAAGGTGCCTGGTAAGAAGGAAGGGCCAGGTGTACACTGTCTGCAGGTTCTGAAAAGAAGTCTCTGAGAGCTTTCAACTCCACTTACAAGAACCCATGTTTGTGACTTGAAGCAGAGTTGGGTGTGGTGAAAGACCATCTGCCACCTGGTAAACAATGATGAGGTAGGCATGGGGTGAGCGGAGGCGAGGACTGGACATTTTCGGCTGTGTGTCCCTGCTGCCACTGCTGACCATCATCCTGGGGTACTACATCGTGTGAATAGCTGTTCAAAATGGTCAAGTTTCGTTCTTGCAGTTCTGTGTTGTATTGCTCTGTTTGATGTTTCAAGACCATTTCCTCCTTGAGTCAGGGTCCAGAATACTTTGTTACCTTTCTTTTTAAACAGTGGCCTGAAGAGTTATTATCTGTATCTGTTTTCTTTGTTTTCTGGAGACTTTGGTGCAGAGGCTCTAAACTACCATCTGCCCAGCTTGCCATCTTGCTTAACCACAGCCTTCTTTATCTACCTTCAGGGGAATGCCGTGAAGCCACACCCTCTTCCTGTGGAGGTGGGAGTCACAGGGAATGGAGACCACTTTGACGCTGAAGAAAGTCTTTAACATCTTCTGATGCAACATAAACTTGTGTCTATGGTATCACACCAAAATATAATAGATGCTTTTATTCTAAGTCACACGGGATAATTCATAACATTAAACTATTTGTTTTTTCCCCATTAACTTCTGTTGACTCATGCCTGTCTAGTCCAGTTTTTGTACATGCCTCTAAACTAGTCTTTCTGTAAGCATGCTGATTTTCCTCCATGAGGCCACATACACATCTCAGCTTAATAAATCTTCCTAAAGTATAAGCTTGATTCTGTATCTATTTTTCTTTTACAACCATCAATGACTCCCTAGTGTCTACTGAATAAATTCTAAATGCCTCAGAATATTTTCTTTCCATGACTTCATTTCTTTTTACCTACACACAAAATCACCTATTTGATCCAAATTCACTGTGCTCCGAAACAGCCACAATATCTTACCTCTCTATACATACACTCTTGATAACAGAGGTTAGAAACATTTATATGGTTGGAGGATTTGCAAGGGGTTTGGAGATTTATGTGTAAAGAGTATCTGAACAAGGTCTTTAAGTATTTATTCATTCCATTACAACCAAATTGCTTGCATTTGTGTCTATTTTCCTAACTCATTTAGATTCTTTAATACAAAAGTCTGTGCCATTTTCTTATGTAATTTCAATGTTTGGTATCCAAAAAAATATTGGCAATGACATTACTGAAAGTGTAACTCTGAAATCAACGTCAATGTTACCAGCAGTTAATAACTCAAACAATATGTTGCATTAGAAAATTCTGCTATAAAGGAACCCTTTAAAGTTCAACAAAGCAAGGGTGTTCAGTTTAAAGACTAAGGAGCGTCTGAATTAAATCATTATATTTTCAACTATTTTGCGTGCACCTGAAATTTTAATGATGAGTAAGAAAATCAAAGAAAAACCTCTGTTTTTAAGTGTGCTGTTGGTTAAGAGTATTGACTATACTATGGGCTGTTAAAGGAACAAATAACTCGGTCTTGGAAAGTACAATCAGAGTGCTCCTTAAAGGCAGCACTAATGAAAGTTTGTCTCACTTACTTTGGGCATGTTATCAGGAGGCGTCAATACTCGGGGGGAAGGGGAGCAGAAGACATTATGCTGGGAAAGTGGAGTGTCCAGCAATGAAAGGAAAACCTCCAATGACATGAATTGACACAGTGACTACAACAATGGGCATGAATATGAATGAGAGGATGAGGATGAAGCAGGATAGGGCAAAGCCCAGATCTGTTGTCCATAAGGCTGTTATGTGGAGTAGTAGATTAGACAACATTTTACAATGACAAAAATTGTTATGTGCCGTTAAGTTGCTTGTGACCTATAGAGACTCTGTGTACAACAGTTCTGAACCCTGCTCTATCCTGTGCCAATCTGTCTCTGACACATCTACCCCTATTACTCCAGTCACTAAGTCAATCCATCTCATCAAGGGTCTTCCTCTCTGGCGCTGTCCCTCCACCCTCTCAAGCATGATGTCCCTCTCCAAGGACTGGTCCCTCCTTGCAGCATGCCCAAAGTATGTCAGACTGAGCCTCAGAATCCTTGCCTCCAAGGCGCATCCTAGTTTCATCCTTTCCAGGACAAACCTGTTTGTTCTCTTAGCAGTCCATGGTATATTCTTCTCCAGCACCACAGCTCAGAGGCATTAGTTCTCCTCCATTTTTAATCATTTTTCAGCTCTATAATGCATAGCACATAATTGCAAAGACCATGGCCTGGATCAGGTGCACCTTAGTCTCCAGACTGATGTCACTGCTCTTCAGTACTCTGGAGATGTTCCTGACAGTAGACTTTCCTAATGGAATTTGTCTTTTAATTTCCTGGCTGCTGGTAACAAGAGTGTTGATTGTGGAGCCAAGCAAACTAAAGCTGTTAACAATCTCAATCTCTTAACCATCTATCATGATGTTGCTAATCGGCCTATTGGTGAGAATCTTTGTTTTCTTGATGTTGAGCTTCAATCCATATTGATAGGGGAGATTAATTTTGCCTGAAAGATTGTAAAAGGTAAACAGATGTTAAACCATAAGGAGAAGCATGTGAAATAGACAAACATACATATGTTTTAATCAAGACAGGTTATTTTAGCTGTATAACAAACAACCACAGCAGCTTGATGGCTTAATGTAACAAAGGTTTATTGTAGTTCCCACAAAGGCCAATTTGAATGTTTCTAGTTGGGCAGTTTCCCGGGAAACACTCATCAGTGTAGTCACTGAGGGAGGACCCAGGTTGCTTTTATTAATTCACATCTTTAAATCCTCCTTAAAGTCTTCTGCTTGGTTCCCTGCTTCCACCTAGATGGCAAAAGAAGAGTAAGAATGTGAAGGGTTCTCCTGAAGAAGCTGTTTTAGGATCTGGGCTGGGTGGGCCTTGCAGGTGGACCTCACTTTCAGGCATATTTAATTGCTTTAAACTCAAGCTTATATTTTGATTCAAGGTGGACCGGGAAATGTGAGAAATTTAAATAGGAATAGGAATAGGAATAGGAATAGGAATAGGAATAGGAATAGGAATAGGAATAGGAATAGGAATAGGGATAGGGATAGGGATAGGGATAGGGATAGGGATAGGGATAGGGATAGGGATAGGAATAGGAATAAGAATAGGAATGAAGGGGAAGATGTATCTGATGACTCTGTGATGCTTTCTTTGCTAGATGGCTCTGCGTAGTTTGAAAGAACAGAATCCCTACAACCCTTACACAAACTGAACCATGAGAATCTTAAGACAGGCAGATTGAATTTGTCATCAAATACAATGTGTCAAAATATCCCCAAACTAACTGGATTTTAAACACCATATTAGTTATATCATAATTCCTCTGGATAAAGAAACCAGGTACAGCTGTCCTGGGTCCTTGATTCCAGGTTTATCGTCAGGCTACAAAAGAGATGCCCTCTGGGTTATGACCACCTCAAGATCAGACTGAGGAAAAGATCTCCTTCCAAGCTCACTCAGAGATACTTATCAGAATTCAATCTCTTTTACATTATTACCAAGAGCTTCATACTCTTACTGGTGAATGGATGGAGTCTGCCCTCACTATCATATCTGCCTTACTTATCTGTGGGCCTCCCCATTAGATCAGCTTTCCTTATCAGACGAGTGACCATACAACTACCAGAGAAAATGACACACAGAAGGCGGACTGTCAATTGTGCAAGAACATCCCATCCCTTTTACCTTATTTTATTCTAGAGAAGCAAGTCTGTAGGTGCAGCCTACCATCAAGATGAAAAGGTTACACAGTATGTGAATACCAAGAAGAGTCCCTGGGTGATGCAAACCATTAATGCGCTCCACTGTAACTGAGATATTGGCAGTTCAAGTCCACCTATGGACACCTCATAAAAAGGATGAGAAACTGCTTCTGAACAAATCAGTCACTGAAATCCTATGGAGAACTCTTCTGTTCTGTCACACATGGGGTTTCCTTGGGTCCCAACTGATTCAACAGGAAAGACTAAAACAAAGTAGTAAAATACCAGGAGGCAGGCTTCATTTGGGGCCATTTTAGAAGCAACCTATACAAGGAGAGTAGAAAAATATAACTCTAAATGTCTAAACTGTGGAGGTCAGATTAACAGAGCATTTAGTAAATGGAGTTGTTGTTGTTGTTAAGTGTCATCGAGTCACAGGCGACTCATAGCGACCCTATGAAGAAGAGTCCTCAAGGCTTGGGTGCCTTTCTTTCTCTCTCCAGGTTCATAGGGTTTCTGGAGGCAAGCTATTACAGAAGTGGACGCCACTCCTCTCTCCAAGCTAGTAAATGGGGTAGTCAAGGAAATCTTGTGCCTGCCATGTTATAGGTGGGCAAGAAAGAGCAGAAGTGATTTCGGGAAGGGAGGAGGGAATGGTGATCAGAATAAGCCTGGAGATGGGGTGGTCAAGCACTTGGTTGCTGAGAGACTGGCCGTTTAAACCCCCTAGCTGCCCTGTGGACAAAAATTGAGAGAGCACGCTTCCATAGTGGTTTCCGCCTACGAGGGATTTGGGGCATCCTATTCTGTTCTAAAGAGCTGCTATTCCTGAGTAATTACTTAATAGTATAAGACAGCAAACAGCAAAGTCAATGAAAGTGTTTTTCTAGCAAGATAAACATATAAGGCTAATTAAAGCTTTTATATGAACAAGGAAATTATGTCTGAGATACCAAAAATAGTCAAACGGGAAATAAAGGAAACATGATTTAAAACAAAGGATGACTTTAGAAAAAGTCTGTTATAAAGCATTCTAAGGCATTTGTCATCTTTCTCTGAGGGTACTCAGTTGGCACAGTCTGCAGAGCTTTGAGCTGTCAACCAAAGGCCGCCCCCTTTTGGTGGTTAGAATCTACTATGACTCAGAGGTAGAAAGGTGGCAATCTCCTCCGAAGCCAGAGGGTGAGTTATGAGTCTGTTCCAACTCAACAGCAGTGAGTGAATAGGGGTGAATCGTCTCTGGCAATATGATGTGTTAACAATGGGCTCAAGTATGTCAATTAGGATGAGGATGGCACAGGGTAGGACTGTTGTCCACAGGATAGCTATGAATGGTACTGGACTCAAATGCACATAAAAACAACAAGTTGCACTTTTAACCAAAAGTCAGCAGTTAGAATCCACCAGATTTTCTGCTGGAGTAAGATGAGACGTCTCCTCTCATAAAGACTTACATACAGCCTTGGAAACTTAGTGGAGGGTGGCAATGGGTCAGAATCAGCCTGATGTCGTGAACAATTCTATATTCCTCTTATGGTTGCTCAGAAAATTAAATGAACTTATGCTTTGAAGTTCTTAAGTAATGCATCTACCCACTGAATTCAGAATAGAAAATAAAACATTTTTAAAAAGAGCCACAAAAAAAGAATTTTCTAATAGGTTTTCTGATAACTCAGATGCTTCTAGTATGAGGGTTATACTTTGAGTACCAAGGACCGGAAAGATTGCCTCCAAGGAAATCATTCTCTTATCTTCATCTTCCTTAAACCTAAGCAAGCATCTAAATAACCTAAGGGTGTTAAAATACAGCTTGTTAAAATATAGCTTGTAGCAATCCCGAGTTTCTGCTTCAGAAGGTTGGAGCCTGAGCATGATAGTTAAGTAAGGGGACAGAAACAGCTGCCATTCTGTCAACTCCAACGTATGGCAACCATATATTGAGATAAAATGCCCTCACTATTGCCAACATCTCCAAGTCCATCACCACAGCTATCATGCTAATCCATCTCCCCAAGGGTCTTCTCTCATTTTGACCCTCTGCTTGCTAAATTGTGATGTCCTCACCAGAGACTGGCCCCTTTCGTGATGATACTATAAAACAAGAAGTTGAATAATGATTGCTTGGGATCCATATGGTTTTCATTGGCTAGCTTTTGGATGTATATCATTATGCCTTCATTCCTAGTCTGACTTAGTGCATCTGACATCTTCCCACCTAGGGAAATGATGATGGCATTGGACTTACCAATGGCGTAGCTTTCAGCAGCAAGGCCAACACCAAAGTCTGGTAAACTTACATTGTGTGATGGCTCAGCACTCTAAGGACAGATAAATGCAGAAGATACGCTCTTATGATACCTGCCCTCAAGAAATTTATTTCATTTACTACCTGGTAGAAAAAAAAATAATCACACTCTTCCTTTTGAAGAAGGACTTCTTATCCACTCAGGCACAGAGAGTCCAAGACATCTTAGAGCTGTTCAGATGCAGTTACAGATGCCTCAGATAGGACAGTGTCAGGGTGTTCTATATACCCTACCCAGTCCCTGGGAGACAGTTACACTCATTACTGACTTGAAAGTTATTGCCCTTTTTACTTCACATACATTGCTGAAACAATAAAACTAGAAGTCCCGCCCAAACGAAATTATAAACATTAAATTCCATTTATGGCTTATGGTACAAAGTAACACAAACTAAATCCATTGTCATTGAGGTTATACTGACTCATGCAACCTTGCAGGACAGCGAAGATCTGCTTCATACTGTGCCCAAGATTATAAATCTTGACGAAAACCCATTGCCACATACTTCTCCAGTGGAGTGACTGGTGAATTTCACTGACCTTACACATAGCAGTAGTCAAGCCCTTTAGCCAATGCACCACCAGCACTCCTAAAATTCCTTTTTATATTGCCCTTTATTAAAGCATGGCAGGGTTTCTTTCATTTCCCCTTTAAATTAATTCTAAATATTTCAAAACATCGATTAAGAAATATTCTGAGTTCTTGCTGTAGGCAGCCCCCACAGAGTGAGTCAGAAATTTAAATCAATGATAAACCCTTTCCCACTACCCTTTCACTTCTGCCCTCTTGCCAACCCAGGACCCCAGCTTCAGGGGTTACACAGAACAAGTAAACGAATAACCATCCCACCACTCCTCTTTCCAAGTCGGGCTTTTCAGTGCAGTTCCCCTTTCTGCAATACTCTCTAAAGTTTGCATGATTTCCTTCTTTTCAGCAATCTTTTGATATATTTCACGGGCTCCATTATCTTCCATGACAGGAGAGATCTCTGTGCACTATGAAATGTGGGAAGTGTTCCAAGAAGAACAGGTTGAAACTTGAAGTGGCCAATAAATGACAAGAAAAAGTCTCTTAGCGGTTGGTTGGAGGAGACGAAGAGCAATGCAACAGCGGGCGGAGCGCAAGTCAGGTTGTGATGTATGAACCAATGAGCACTGCAGGGCCACAACTTCGGGTGTGATATGAGCATGCGCGCAGCTGGGTGCTCCCCGGCTGTTGGTGAGGGTAGACTGGTTTGCGCAATGGAGCTGGAGATTTATGCTGAAGACGGAAAGATGTTACTGAGCAGCAAAGTGGCATCATCTGCTGTGTTTCGGACAGTTAGCAACGAGGATGTAGTGAAGGTAGTAATCTGTTTGGAATATCTGGAGTCCCAAGTGAAGAAAGGGCTCCCTATGCGTAGACTATAGCTGTAACCAGTCGGGAAGAGAGAAAGCCCAGAACTGAGGCAGCTCAAGTGTAGCTAGTAGTCATGTCTAGGAGAACATGACTTACGAAGGCCACTCCCTGAATATAAACTCACAACGTGACACAGATTTCTATCATCTTTTCTTCTTAATTGGAAACATAATCTATGGGCTACATAATTTCCTTTTCCCAAGTTGCCTGAAGTCCTCATCAACGGCCCTTGGGTCGTTCTGTAATGGCTAATGATTGCAATGGTACAAAGCTGGCCTCATCCTCAGAACTGCAGTCGATGTAGACTGTTGACCTCTCGGCAGCTATATGCTTAACTGCTGTTCTCCAAGGCCCCTGATGTCCTCCACTTCCTTCCATTGTGTCATTAGGCACACGCATTCTCTTCTCTGTTGACTTCCAAATCAGAATCTTTACACTTGCTGTTCCCTCTGCTGGAATCATCATTTCCTGAAATTTTCACATTGTTAGCTTTCTGCTCAGTAAGTGGCTTTTCCTAGCTACTTCCTAGTCTTCCATATTAAAAACAGTTGGCATCAATTTGATCCCAAGTCTTGTATGTCAGAATATAACTGTGCTTCCACAGTGCCTTCAATGGTCGGGACTTTTCCAGAAGAGATCATCAGACCTTTATTTCTAAGTTACCTCTAGGTGGACTCGAATTGCCAAACTTTTCGTCATGAGCTGAACATCTTAGTCATTTGCATCACTCAGAGATTGACACTGAAACCAAGCTCAATGCCACAAAGTCCACTCTGATTCTTAGCAAACCTCTGTTGGGTTTTCAAAGTCTGTACATCTTTGTAGGAATAGACTGGCCATCTGTCTCCTGGGGAGGGCTGGGGCTTTAAAAGTGCTAACATTTCCATTAACACTGCAGCACAGGAAGCACTGCTTCTCTGGAGCCCATCTCAGGATGCTATACCATTCTATCTCTAGGTTTTACTTTCTCACCAATCTCCTTACAGAAGAATGACCCAGCAGCCATATTAGTTAAAGTCTCTAATGTCTCCTTGTCTTGAGAAGAATGTTTAGGTCACAGGCAAAGGAATTTTTCCTCTAGATTCATCTCGATTTCAACCTGAATGCCTTCAATAATGCATAGCACTTAGTAGGTGCTCTATCAATTCACATTGGTCAAAGGACCCAAGGAAACCAGTAAGATGAAGAGGGTTAAATTAGAAGACATTTTGCTGCAGAGGCATTTCCTTCCTGTTATTGTATCAACTCACCCCCAACACTGGGACAGGTTAGCATCATCCAGTAAGAGGAACTGACTCCCTCCCCCATTTCTCCCAGTGACTGCAGGTTCTGGAGGGGAGAGTGCTCAGTTTTTATCGGAGCAAGGTGCATGTCTCTGTGACAGCCTCTGCCTGTAATAGTTACCACAGAGACCAGACAGGGGACATTAAAAATTAAAGAACTCAAAAGTAGATGCGCTTCCAATCTTGGGTTTATAGACAGGAAAATGCTTAATGACAGGTGGTCTCGGTAACAAAGGTGGCCTCTGAGGGACATTTCTCTTGATTTTATTTTTTAATTAACTTTTATTTTCAGTATTTTGTCCCTCTTTTCTGCCCCTGCTGGAATGATATTTAAATGATAAAAGGCTTACCACTGTTTCCAGAGCAGCCTGGGCCACCTCGCCACTGGCTGTGAGGGAAGAAAATCTTTAAAGAGTGCTCTGTCTCAGAATTCTAATGCTGCCAAGTAGCACACATGGATTCTCATAATGCGGCTCCCAACTGCAGACCTTAAAGCTAAAGAGTGCAGCGCTTCACCACTTAGGCCCCACAGTCTCCTAATTACCTATTCAGAGCTCTCTGAAACAGCATTCTTCCTACTTAAGCATCTCCACACTAAGCCGCAAGGCACACTAGTAAGCTGCATATCATTTATCCAGCATCTATAGACTTTAGTAGGAGAGTAAAGGAGGCAGAGTCTAATCCTTAGTATGTAGCATCAAGATGGATGTATTATAATTTGGAATAATAAAAACAAACAAACAAACAAACAAAAATAACAGGGCCTCAGTTCTGACTCATGGTGACATGACATCTGTATACGGGGTGCGGGTGGGAGAACAAACACAAACATATAGAATGCGGTTATTACTAACAAAAAGTAAGTTCTAGCTTGGTTTATGTCTAACAATGCTTTCTCGTGGCTGTGATATTTTGCAACTTCTGCAGTTATCTTGGGATATAGCCAACATAGTCACTATACCAAAACAGAAGCTAAAGCTCAAAGAAGTTGAGTAACTCGCCCTGGCTCACATAGCTCATGAGTACCAAAGGGACCTCAGGTGGGATCTCTCAGTAAAGAGATGTGCTGCCAACCCAAGGGCACACAGTTCGAATCTACCAGCTGTTCCTTGACAGAAAGACGGACAATCTCCTCTTGTGCAGTTTATTGCCTCTGAAAACTTTCTGGAAGGTCAGTTATGAGTAAGTTCTTACTCAATGGTATATAATAAAATAACGAGTATTAGTGTTAAGGGATATTGTAGCTGATGTTAGATGGATCTTAGCTGAAAGCAGGAAATACGAGAGAAATGCCTATCTGTGTTTCATTGATTATGCAAAGGCATTTGACTGTGTGGATCATAACAAACTATGGCTGACTCTGAGAAGAATGAGAATCCCAGAACACTTGATCATGCTAATGAGAAACCTATACTTGCACCAGGAAGCAGTTACCAGAACAGAGCAAGGGAACACTGCATGATTCAAAATTGGGAACGGCGTGCGCCAGGGATGCATCCTATCTCCATACGTTTTCAACCTATATGCAGAACAGATCATCTGGGAGGCTGGGCTCTATGAGGAGAAATGTGGGGTCAAGATTGGTGGATGATTTATCAACAATCTGCGTTATGCAGATGACACAACCCTGCTTGCTGAAAATGAAGAGGACCAGAAGCACCTGCTGCAGAGGGTCAAGGACTGCAGCCTCCAATATGGATTGAGGCTCAATGTCAAGAAGACAAAGATTCTCACCACTGGACCAACTGACAGCATCAGGATGGATGGTGAAGATATTGAGATTGTACACAGCTCTAGTTTGCTTGCCTCCATAGTCAACAGTCTTGGCACCAGCAGCCAGGAAATTAAAAGGCACATTGCAGTGGGAAAGTCTGCTGTTAGGGACCTCTCCAAAGTACTGAAGAGCAATGGTGTGTCTCTGGAGACTAAGGTGCGTCTGATACAGGCCATGGTCTTAGCAATCACTTGTTATGCATCAGAGAGTTGGACAATGACCAAGGAGGATAGAAGGAGAATTGATGCCTTTGAGCTGTGGTGCTGGAGAAGAGTATTGAGAATACCATGGACTGCTAGGAGAACAAACAGATTTGTCCTGGAAAGGGTCAAACCGGGTGGCTCCTTGGAGACAAGGATTCTGAGACTCCATCTAACATACTTTGGACATGTTGTCAGGAGAGACCGGTCCTTGGAGAAGGACATCATGCTTGGGAGGGTGGAAGGACAGCGCAGGAGGGGAAGGCCCTCTATGAGATGGACTGATTCAGTGACTGGGATAATCGGGATGGGAGTGTCAGAGACAGTGCAATTGGCACAGGACAGAGCAGAGTTTAGGGCTGTTGTACATAGGGTCGCTATGAGTCGCAAGCGACTCAATGGCACATAACAACAACATTAGTGCTAAAATTGTAACTCAGAGACTCTAATTCTGAATCTGTCTCTTAATCTTCCTAAAGATTAAATTATATATGTCCCAAGGAATAAGGGAAGAAGAGGGGGAAAGTATTTTTGAAATGTAGTTGTAATTGAATTGTTTAAGAAAAGAACCTAGCTGGGGTGGACAGGGAGAAAAGTTTGGCAATGAATGAATGGAAATCCAAAACCTCTGTAAATGTCTATTAAAATTAATAATTAAAAATAAAGAAAAGAACCTAGAGGCCATAGGAAAACATTTGCACTTGATTCTAAGGAAACATAAGATTTGAATAAGAAGACTTTTGATAAAAAGGCTTGAAACTTTCACTCCTTCATGTTATTGTTATCTAAAATAGTGTTTGTATATATCTATGTGTAACTTGCATGCTGTGACTCTTCCTTCAGTAGAATAAATGAATCTTATGAGAGAAACCTTGTCTTACGTGTTCTCTACAGCAAACTCAATTCCTACAACAATGCCTGGAACATAAAAGACTCAAAATGAATATTTATTGATTGTATGATGAATCACCTGGGTTTCTTGAATTAAATACCACCTAGCCTCTCAGCACAGTCCTCCCACAGAGACCTTGGGCAAAATGACCTTCAGGAGCTGACTCCAGCTGGTTCTATAACTTCCCTGTACTTGGAATGACCTTAGCTTGTCTTCGTATACAAGACAGCCTCGTTCTGGTCAGCTGATTGTGGGATACCACTCTGGATTATCTGACGTGATTGGAACCTCTGTCAAAGAGGTCATCTTCTCATGTCAGCTGTGCAGTATACCTTTAATCTAATGGTCGTAACCCAGAGCTTCATTTGAACACTAGTAAAAGAGAAGAAAAGACAGAAACCTGCATTTGAACTAACTCACCCCTCCCTGTTCATGCCAATCTTTGCTTCACTGCCTCCTTCATACCTCCATATTTAGTACAGAGCACTTAACCTTCCGTGGATGTTTTTATGCTCCATTTTCTATGCCATTACAGAGAGGATGAAAGTAAATGGAGTTGACTTTTGGATGGGCGCCTTCATCACCCACTTATGTGCTTACCTACCTTCCCCATTTCCCAAAAGAGAAACACAGATTCAAAGAGAGTGAAGGTGGTTTCAAATTAAATGTGTTTCAAAGAGTCAGGTAGGCAGGAACAAATGCTTTTCCTGGGATGGCCAAAGTGGTAAAACATCTACAATTGATTCATACAGACAAGAGCATTTAGTTAGTAACAAAACAGACCAGAGCAGGACTAGATTAGCTGTCTGGTTTTCACTCCCTCGGGTCTCACTACTCTTCTTTCTAATACTCATTACACCAAACTGCTTAATGTCTGCTTTCAAAGACATGGTTATGGTTATCCCTATGTAACTTGATGGCTTAAGACAATAATGTTCATTTCTTTTGCTCACAAATTAACAATTTGGAAAGGACTCATTAGCAATAGCACAGCTCTGCTATGCTTAAGGACAGCTGTGTTAGAGAACGAGCTTCCTAAATGGGTCACTGACACGACCTGCAAGCTAGTTCTAGGAAAGGCAGTCAAGGTTCTTGGTCCTGTGGCTTTGGTTCCTGTCCAAATTATATTTTCCATAGGACTTCTTGTGTCTTCTCACAACATGGTGCCTGATTAACCAAACCAAATATTACAAGAGATAAGAAGGACAAGAGAAAGAAAGAAAGAAAGAAAGAAAGAAAGAAAGAAAGAAAGAAAGAAAGAAAGAAAGAAAGAAAG
>NW_006399954.1:5366856-5399095 GCF_000299155.1 Elephantulus edwardii
GAAAGAAAGAAAGAAAGAAAGAAAGAAAGAAAGAAAGAAAGAAAGAAAGAAAGAAAGAAAGAAAGAAAGAAAGAAAGAAAGAAAGAAAGAACAAGTTGACAGTCTTTTAAGGTCTGCTTGTGCCTAGAAACTAGTGGTCTACCAGCCAAAAGTCACAGAGCTAACCTTATTCAAAGGGAATTTAGGAAAACAGCTGAAGGTTTTGGGTTGCTTTATTCTACAATTAACACTGTAGCAGCGACTACGTCTATCCTGTTTTCCACTGTCTTACCAGTGCCTGATACATTTGTGAGGGTACTGGTGGTTCAGTGGTTGAATCTTCGCCTACCACACAGGAGACCTGAATTTGATTCCCATACACAACCCATGCGTAGTCATCTCCTCCTGTCTGAGAAGCTTACTTATTTCTATGGGGTTCTGAGTAAGCTTCCATACTGAAAAAAATAAAATAAAATAAAAATTAACAAACAAGAAAACCCACACTCAAAACAACAACAACAGAAAAAAAAGAAAGAAAGGCCTAGAAATCTATTTCATAAAATTAGCCAGTAAGATCCCTAAGGAACACAGTGTTCCTCCTATAACTGCTTATGGAGTTAGTACAGCAACAAGCAGCGTTTAGTTCTGTCATGCATGGAGCTGCCATGAGTCAAGGGCTGACCCCAAAGAAGACACTGAACAACCAATGTAGCAAAAAGAAAGATGGCACACAAGAAGTGGAGGAAGACAAAGTATTAAGACATATTTCTGGTTTTCTGACTCCTTTTAATTCACAGTTTGCATTCTTAGCTTTAATAAACAGAAATTTATTCTCTCACAGTTTAGGAGTCTAGAAGTCCAAATACAGGGTGTCAGGAGTAGCCTCCCTATTTCTGTTTGTTATGGAGAAGACACTTGTTTCCTTTAGAATCTGTTGGCCTCAGAGATTACCATGTATCCTGATCTTCCCTTGTGTTAAGGAGTTCCCTCATGCAGGTATCTGTCTGGGTCAGAGAAGATATACTCTACTCCTGTCAACTCTTTCATACTGCTTCTGAATTCTTCCAAACTAAACTTACTTTCTTTTCCTTTTATCTCTACTGAGATAAAAGATAGCACAGATCACACCCACAGAAGCTCCTCTGACATAAGAATAGAGATGTGATAGAATTAAGGGATGCTATGTGTCACTCTTCATCCTTTTACAATTATTTTATTTATCAGATCATAAGAGATCATCCCATAGTTTATTCATAATATCTTTAAATGCATATATTTTGGGGAGATAATAAAATCCATGGTATTTTTATATTAACAATTTTTAATCATATATTTTAGTTAATAAACCAAAGTATACCATTAGGATCATTGGTACTACTTCTGCATTCTAAAGCACAGTATTTCAAAGAAATATCTGAGCCTTCATCTTCTGAGCCCCCATTCATTGTATATGGGACTAGTGAAGGGATCCCTAAGTCTGGATGAAGTTTAAGGGATTTGTAAATTGTCCCAGAACCAGACCAGCACTGAGTCTACACCCTTCCATCCTATCAGTGATGTGCGGGGCCTCAGGAATCATCGGAAAAGCTGTGCATGGAGAGCCAATCCTCTGCGCATAGACTATACCAAGAAATCTCGCATCTCCCTGAGTCATCCTAACCGCAAAGAATCTCATCAGCTCCACACTTGCCAGAATTTAATATATAAACCAGCAACAACAAACACCAACACAGTCATACTAATAGAAAGAAAAGTGAAGAGAGGAGGGGTGGAAGAAAGAGCTATTATTACTAATAAAACATGTTGGCGAAGCAGTGGGTCAGCAAAATTGAGGGAAACCTCAACGAGATAAGTCTGTTTAGGAATGGACTCAAGAATCATGAAGACGATAAAAGACTGGACAATGCTTGGCTTTGGAAAGTCAGCAGGATGTCGAACATACCCAAGAGCAGTTCACATCAGCTATTGGAGTACCTAAGTTCAGTAAATGGTTACCTGTCACTATTGCTTATCAAAATATTGATGTCTTAAGGCCACCCAAAAATGCCTTGGAATAAAAGTCTGGTCATCAGCTTCTGAAAATTCAGCCACTAAAAACCTAGGGAACACAGTTCTACTCTGAGTTACCATGAGTTGGAATCACTGCACTGGAAACTCTTTTTAATTTTTCTAATTTACCTGGAACTTTGTATTTGCTGTCTCACTAAGTAAGTCCAGCATTCCTGGGTGGGTCATAGCAGTAAGGCCTTACTGTTCCATTGAGAAAACTGAGGCTTAAAGGAGTTAGGAGATTTGCTCTTACATCACGCAATTGGGGAGTGGTAAGGTTGGGAATTTGCAACCACCCCCCCACCCCCCACCCCCTGCAACACAGTGCTGCCCGCAGCCCAGTGGGGAAGCACACTTCCTTTCCAGGCTATGATGCTCCCTGAGGTGACTTAAGGTAGTCATCATAGAGACTGTGACATCGTGATATAAAATGTGGAACTCTGGCATCATTGACATCTTGACTCAGAGCTTTGTGTTTGACATTTGTCTTATCAATATTAATTCAAGGCATCCTCAAGTATGCATACATAGTAGAGCTACTCCAATCCCTAAGGTAAGCAGTTCAAATCCACCAGCTGCTCTGTAAGAGAAGGATGGGCAATCTGTTCCTAGGTGATTAACTGCCTCTGAAAACCCACCAGAAGGTCAGCTATGGGTTGGAGCTGACTTGATGGTACACAATAACAATCACTAAATAAAAATAAATTCACTGGGCCTAACCAGATGGTTTGTTGGTTTAAATGGCCAACATTTTGGTTAACCATGTAGCTCTTAAACATTCATGCCTCTCAGAGACACTCTGGCTCTGCAATCATTTCCCATTAGTAAAAAGTATTATCTAAACGTCATAAACCAGCCTGAAAGACCTTTCTAGTGAAAGTTTTGGCCTACCCCAGCTCTCAAGTAATTTTCCTACACTTTTCAACAGGCGCCACACACACGAAAGTGAACTGCTCATAAATATATTTATCTTAAATATATAATGAGCACTTTCTTAATAACTGTGTCTCCTGGGGAGAATTATGTGAAATGTATTTGTTTCTGCTTAAGACAAAGGCGGGAGGAGCAAGGCGCGACCTCTGGCCCTTAGAGCTGGCCCCCTTTCCTAGCCAGCATTTGTTTCCACAGTCGGTCAGACTCAGAGGCAGTGCTCATTATGTCCCCCTCACCTTCTCCACTTGATACTTGAGGCCTTGTCTGGAGGAAGAAGGAAGAGGAGACGAGGAATGAGGGACAGGAGGCCATCACTGATAAGAACAATAGCCCAGCAAACTCCGGAAACCAGAAGCACAAGGCCAGGAGGAGTTGACTTCCAGCAACATGAAAAGATTAGTGAGAAGAAGGATTACGGGAACTTCCTTTTCTTGTGGTGTGGCCGGGTCATAATGGTGCTGTGGTTACACAGAAAAGGCTCATTAAAACAATAAATAAACCACAGCCATTATAAGTACGACTTCTCCTTCCCTTCATGTGTTGCTAAAAGACAAGGAGATCAGATCCCTGACTATTGCCATTTAATGGACACAGGCAGACTTGGGCAAGTTAATTCAGAGCAACAAAGAGAAGCAAAAATCCTTTGCAACCTATAATACATATGGGATGACTGGGAGGATAAGGATACAGATTGGAAGGAATTTAAATATACAGGAAAAAACACTGTAGATGGATCTTTCTGGGCAATAATGAGGTCTCAATTTAGACTTAAATTCTATGTTCAGAGCACAATTTTCTTTGGGCTATATAGAAGTACTACCACTGAAGAACGTCTGGCTGCATTTTCAAAATGCTTCCCTGGATGATACATGCATTTGAATTAATGAAAGAGGCGGATATGGGGAGCCAAAGGCCGGTAATTCAAATAATCAATTGATGATACTTTACAATTCCTTCTTTCTCTAACACCTTTTATCTTAACTCATCTAAAATTACAAACAGCCTCTTCTAGGGTAGAGACAACCCTATAATTTTAACAAGGTTATAGGAAGATTTAATCCTAAATTATCCATTTCTGAAATATAAGTATGACCAAACTACAGGTCATTCAAGCTCTCTCTTGATTAACATATAAATGCATCTGGCAAACATACTTCAGACTCTGCATCTTCAAATTGCAATCATTCCTTATTCAATACCAAAGAACATCCAAGTTTTCTAGTCCAAACTTAAAGACCTTTCAAGTTCAAGTTCTCACCCACTCCAACTCTCAAGTAATTTTCATTTACTTTCCAACTGGCGCCATACAAGAGAAAGTGGAGTTTTCACCATGCTCCAAGACCAAGCTCTCATCGTGCTTCAATAGGCCAAGACCATGCAGACCCAGTACGACCTTGACACGTGACACCGCCAGAAGCACATGGCCAACAGTAAAATATAAAGCTTAGAATCAAACAGACCTGGGTTTTAATCTTTAGCCTGCCACATATTAAAGAGGTGACTTGGGTAAGAGAGATCACTGTGTCACTTTGAAGTGATAGAGTATCCACCTTCTCTGATTCTTGCCAAGATTAAATGAGAGAATGAATGCAAAGGTCCTTGGTGAAATACGTAGCATAAAGTAAGAATTAAATTTAAGATACTATCATCTCCATCTGTAGAAAACCTTCAGTTCTGTCAGGAAGCACTTCCAATGCACCTACCAATCTGCAGACTTCCAAACCTGCTCCAGTAGGAAGCAATTTCTTTCCTCTCTGAACTATACTGCTTAAAAGTATCATCTTTTAATGCAATAATATATTTTAATATAAGAATATAGAACTGTGTGGTACAAATGGCTAATACACTCTAACTAACTAAATGGTTGGAAGCTCAAATTCACGTGGATGTACCTTGGAAAAAAGGCTTGGCAATCTCCTTCCAAAAGATCAGTCATTGAAAACTCCATGCAGGGCAGTTCTGCTCAGAGACACAAAGTTTCAACATGAATCAGATTAAATTTGACAGAACAACAACTAGTTTATATGTGTTAGTTATGACTCTAAGTACTTTGTATATGTTATCTCTTTACTCCCTATTTTACAACTGAGGGAACTGAGAGGTAGGGAAAAGGAAGAAATATGTCCACAGTGGTTCAAATACTTACAGGTGAAACTAAGATTTCAAACAAATCAGACAGACTTTAGGATCTGTGCTCTCAACCAATACTCACTACCTTGTTTCTGCTTCTGTTTTATCAAAGTGTGTGAGCATAGCCTTAGATTTTGTTCAGTTAGAACTATAATTTTACTGCAGTATAATTTTACTGTATTTCTTTAATGGGTTTTAAAGTCATAGACTTGGCTTCAAACTCCATTTTAGCCACTTAATAGCTGGGTTAAAATTCAATACTTCAAAATGTCTATTTTCACAACTGGAAAGGAACTATTCTGAAATTATTAGGCATAACATTGTGTCAAACTCCTAAGCTATTTGCTACAAATAGGCGATCTCCAACTCATATATCTTATTAGTACAAATTTAAAAAGAGATAAGATAGCAAAGATCATATTTTCTAATTTTTCCTTGTTCATCTTAACCAAATCTCAGAAAAAAAAGTGCATGTTCCTATTCTTTCAGTATCTATTTGTAGCCTAAATAAAAGTGTGAGTGTGTGTGTGTGTGTGAATAAATGACTTTGTGACAGAAGTCAATAATTATAGAAGAATGTAGAAAATGGCCATCTCTGGTGGCGGTTTGTCCCTAAAAACCTTACTAATCATATTACACATGTCCCTTTACATTGCAGTGACATTGAGAGGGTCTTTTTTTTTAGAATGACTAATCATCTCTTCAATCCCAAGGTGGACCTAGTTCAAGGCCAGGGTTCAGTTTGAGGCTGACTCAAAGGCAGACAGCACCACCTACTGAGCTGTGATTTTCCACATCCCAGAAAGAAAGCCAAAACATGGAATCTGTCAAGGCCACACCAACAGCACTTAAGTCTAAGATTTAACAGAGCTCAAGTGAAAGCTACTTGATTGTGAAAAAGACAATGTGTCCAGGAAGAGAATTCCTTTTGCTTGTGTTGACGACCACCCTCTAATAAGCCATTGCTGGAGTGTTTTTAGAGGCTCTGCTGTGCACAGAGCCTCTTGGCTCTAAACTCAACGATCATTTAGGGACCTCAAGCCTGCTGCCCTGGGAGCATTTTTCACATTATCCAGCTGAACTTCATTGGGTAATGTCATGTTTGTGCAAATGCTGGCAGTGGTCACAGAGTTTTCTGAGGTATATGGAGTTTTGACCCAACGGGATCCTTTCCCTTGCCTGAGATCTACAAGGGCAAACAGGGTCAGTCTCTGAAGCCACTTTCAGTGCTACTAGAAGCTGGGCTAGTCCACCAATTATTCTTAGTATCTAGAGAAACAGAACATAATGTTGTTGTTGTTGTTGTTATTGTTGTTATGTGCCGTCGAGTCGTTTCCGACTCATAGCGACCCTATGCACAACAGCCCTAAACCCTGCTCTATCCTGCGCCAACCGCACCGCCTCTGACACACCCATCCCGATTACCCCAGTCACCGAATCAATCCATCTCATAGAGCGTCTTCCCCTCCTGCGCTGTCCCTCCACACTCCCAAGCATGATGTCCCTCTCCAAGGACCCCTCCCTCCTGGCAACATGTCCAAAGTATGTCAGACGAAGCCCCAGAATCCTTGCCTCCAAGGAGTAGCTTGGTTTAATCCTCTCCAAGATGAATCTGTTTGTTTTCCTGGCAGTCCATGGTACATTCAGTACCCTTCCCCAGCACCACAGCTCAAAAGCATCCACTCTCTCAAATAATATCTGCAGAGTGAGTGAGTAAGGAAGGGAGTGAGTGATGAATGAAAATACTAAAAAGCAGACCCTTCCAAGAATGAATGGCAAATAAGGGAAGAGGAACAGAAATGAGGGGAGAGCAAAGAGGAAACAAGAGGCATCTGAGGAGGAAATGGAGCTGATGGGAAAGTCCAACCGGTGCTACCATGCTTCTTCCCACAAGCCCATGTCACCCTTTGCCTTCTTCCCCAAGCACTGCTTTCACTGCTCATCCCTAGAAAAGATCCTTCTGCACCTTCTTCTCACTAACCACTCACCTTTTAACTAAGGCTCTGTGTTCCAGGCACCCATGCACCCCCTCCACCTGACACAAATAAGCTGTCTTCCCTTCCACCAGTGTCTTCTGTCACTGGCCAGCTGGTTGTTATTTTGTGCTGTCAAGTCACTTTTGACTCCTAGCAACCCTAAATGCAACCACTCTAAACCCTGCTCTATCTTTAACCAATTTCACTATCGGTGACATTACCTCCATTATCCCAGTCATTGAGTCAATCAATCACATCCAGGGTCTTCCCCAATTGTGCTGTCTCTCCACCCTTCCAAGATATTCCTCTTCAAGGACTGGTCCCTCCTTGAAACATTCCCAAAGTATGTCAGACAACGGAGCTTCAAAATTTTTGTGCCCAAGGAACAGCCTTTCTAGGACAGACCTGTTTATTCTCTTGACAGTCCATGATATCTTCAATGCTCTTCTCCAGCACCACAACTCAATTTGATTCTTCTTCTGTCATCCTAAATTACTGTCCAGCTCTCTGATGTACAACAAGTAATTGCAAAGACCATGGCCTGGATCAGGCACACCTTAGTCTCTAGACTGACATCATTGTTCTTCAGTACTCTGGAAAGGTCCCTGACAGCTTATTTTCCCAGTGCAATTGGTGTTTAATTTCCTTGCTGCTGGTACCATGAGTGTTGACTGAGCAAGCTGAAGCTGTTGACAATCTCATTGTCTATCATAATGCTGCTTGCTTTTTTGTCTATTTCATTGTTTCTCTGTGTTTCTTTCACTCTGTGTCCATGAGTCTCTGTGTTCCCTACTTTCTTGTCTCCCCACCCCCATTTGTCTCTCTCTTTATCTCTGTCTCTGTGTGTCTCTCTTTCTCTCTATCTCTCTTTCTTCCACTTTCTGTCTCTCTGTCTTTCCTCTCATTGTGTCTCTCTATGCCCGAGTCCCTGTGTCAATTCTGTCCCTCTGTTTGTCTAGCTCTGTCAGTGTGGATGTACTTCTCTACGTTTCTCTTTACTTTTGTGTATTGTCTATTTCTCCCCCTGTAGTTCCTCTCTCCCCTGCTTTGTTTCTCTATTTTTGGGTCAGTCTTCTGCCTCTCCTTCCTTGTCTTTCTCTTTATCTCATGCTTGACCTTCTTACCTATTTCTCCATCTCTTTCTGTCCATTGTCTCTTATGTCTGTGTCTCTTTCTTTCCCATTGTGTCTTTGTAACTCTGTCTCTACATCAATCTTTCTCTTTCTGTCTTCCATTCTTCCTCACTTTGTGTTTGTGTCCCTCTCTGGGTCTCTCTTTTTTGTTCCCTGTCTCTTTAAATCTCTGCCTCACTGCTTATCTTTCCGTGTGTTCTAAGGACAACCAACATAGAAAACAACTTTGTGTTTCCTTCCCCATCCCTCCCCTGGCCCCTAACTAAGGTTTCTGGCAAAGCTCTCTGCACCACTTATTTAAATCATGGGATTATATGCTAACTGCTTATTTAAATCATGGAATTACATGATAACCACAGCACTTTGGGGGAATATCCATCATCATCTTTCTCAGGTTAGATAATCAACCACATGAAGGTTGGGAATCCAATGTTCTATAAATATCTTACCTTGTTTCCTCTCCACGCAATGCCCAGAGAGAGAACAGCGACTTAGTGGCTTGGAAACTCCCTAAAGTGTGTACGGTGGAGTGGCCTTGAAGCCTCAGACAGAGAGGGGGCTGAGACAAGTCATTAAGATGGACTTGTCTCTGCTCTTGTCTGTGATAGAGTGCAGGCCTGGGCCTGCTGATGTGGAAGTGGCAGCTCTACCGCCCTGGAACTCAGCTCTCCAGGCTGAGGAGCCCACACAGCAGTTCAATCTGCAGGGAAGAGGGCGCCAGACAGGATCTGTAGGCTAGTTGCCTTTCCTGTCTCACTGGGTCCCCATTTACCTTCCTCAGGAACAGCCTCCACTGGGGGCTTATCACTTGGGTTTAGAGCCTTTTCAGTCTCTCAGTTCCACTTTAGATGAATGAAACTCACAAATTCTTTATTAACACTAAGTACCACAAGGTGTATCCTGAGATGCAAGAGATGGAAGTGACAGCACATCAATTTGTGATGTGACACACACACACACACACACACACACACACACACACACACACTCTTAGACCAGCATGTATGTCAAAGCCATCATGTGGCTCTTCAGTTGATTAAAGATGAAGATTGAAATACATCCTAATAGCCAGAAAATAGCTTTCAGTCGAACATCTTGATTGTGCTCGATTTCAAAGGGCAAGATGTGTTGTGATGCACATATTTAATCACCAGTGGAATTAACAAATTTGCAGAAGTCATGCTTGGGAACATTATGTATAGCTGTAACACTGCATAATGAAATTCCAATTTAATTCTATTAACATGAAAATTCAGGCTCTTTTCACATTACTACCATTTCTAATATTAATTTTGAGGTTATTGAGGAAAACCATTTTTGAATGCTTTGTTTTTGATGATTCTTTTCAGAGCAAACACCCCACTTTAACAGCTTGTTCTTTAAGAGAGCGTGAGTATTCCCCTTTCTTCTAACCTTGGTCTCACAAACCAAAGTGTACAGAAGCCGGTTGGGAGACTGCAGCTGCCTCAGGAACTTGACCAGGAACCTGTGGAATGCCTTTTTTTTTGGCCACTTTTCTTTCCTTTTCCTCTCTCTGCCCACCACTCCCATTCTCACTGTCAGCATTGTTTATCTGCTGGCTCATTGTCCTCCTCTTGGCAAGAAGCTGAACTCCCCCACCCATCTCCACCCTCTACAGCTGTCCTGACCTGCATCTCAAAAAATATACATCCCAGAATATTTCTGTCACTCACCTGAGACTTCCATGGACCTGGAGCCCATCTAAGCTGAGCTTCCTAACCACAGTGAGTGAGACATGAGCATGACAAAAAAGAAAAAAAAACCCTGTAGGAATTCTGATGTAAGGTTTTACTGATTCTGAAAATTTGCTGAATAAAGGCTATGAGTTGGTTCCTACTCAGCGGTACACAGTAACAACAACATGGCAAGAGTGGTGTCAGGATTCTAGAAAGAATAGAAGGAAGAGAAAAGGAGTTTAAGTGGCAATATCCAATGGTATACTAGTGGTTTTACGTAATGTACTCTTCAATTTTTTTAAATTGGCTTGTATACAATAATTTGTTTACTTTGTATTTCCTTCATGTACATTGGGGTTTTTCCACTCCTTCCCTCCATCCAACAAACTCTGCTACCCCATGATTTCCCTTTCTCTTCACTCTCGCTCCTTCCTCTTCCTTCTTTTTACATCCATGCACATCTTAGTTTATCTTTCTGTTTTCACAATAATGGCCGTATACAGTATTTGTTTTTATGTGCCCAAGTTAGTTCACTCAGCATAATGCACTTAAGCCTCTCCCATGTTATGGAGTATTTTTCAAAATTGTTGCTTTTGAGTGCTGCATAGTAGTCCATCATGTGGAGGTACCAGAGTTTCTCAATCCAGTTGTTTGTTGATGGATGTTTGGATTGTTTCCATGTTCTTGCTATTATGAACAATGCTGCTATGAACCTTAGTGTACAAATCTGTTTGCATCTCAGTTTGGTTTTGCTTATGTATTTCTAGCAGTGGCATAGCTGGGTCATATAGAATCTCTGTACTCAGCTTTTTGAGAACACAGCAAACTGCCTTCCAGAGTATTTGAACCATTTGTAACTTTAATGTAGCCTTAAGTTTGACATATAAACATAGTCACCAGTTATTGCTACGAGATTAACACTAGACTTAATATGGATGTGAGGTCACTGAGGAATTCAGAGAGACAATAATAGAAGATAGGAATTAAATCAATACAAGAAAGGAGCGGGGAGATCATTTAAATGGCCTGTTGTTAGATACCGTGAAGTCAGCCTCTGTTTAGACAACCCCCCCAGCACAGGTTTGCTCAGACTCAAACCATCCTTGTAGTGATGATCAACTGAATTTTCACTGAATGCTTTTTATAAGTAAGTCACCAATTATTTCCCTTTACAAGTAATGCAGTCCTCAGTATGGATTGCATTTCAGTGTTAGGAAAATAAAGGTTCTTACCAATGGACGGACAGGCAGTGTCATGATGGATAAAGAGGAGATTGAAACTGTCAACAGCTCAACAGCTTCATCTTGCTTGGATCCACAATTAACCTTGGTATGAGCAGTCTGGAAATAAGGAGATGCATTACTCTAGGAAAATCTGCCGTTAGGGACTTCTCCAAATTATTAAGGAGTAATGATGTCACTTTGAGGACTAAGGTGCTTCTGATTCAGGCCATGGTCTTTCTGATTACTAGCTATGTATCTGACACCTGGTCAATGAATAAAGATGACAGGAAAAGCTTTAATGCCTTTGAGCCGTGGTGTTAGAGAAGAACACGGAACATCTCGTGGATGGTCAAGGGAACAAATATATGTCTTGGAGAGGGTGCAGCTGAAATGCTCTTTGGAGACAAAAATAATAAAGACTTCACCTCACATTCTTTGGGCACGTTTCTAGAAAGTGCTGTTCCTTGGGGAAGGACATGATGTTGGGAAGGGTGGAGAGTCGGTGAAGAAGAGGAAGACCCTCGACCAGGTGGATTGACAAGGTGACTGCTGCAATGAGCTCTTGTATGTCAGGAAGTGTGAGGATGGTGCAGGATAGAACAGGGTTAAAATCTTTTGTTCATGGGGTCACTATGAGTCATACTCAACTCTATGGCACCTAACATCAACAGCAACAACTTAGTCTAGAAGCTCTACTGAAATTCATTTGGCATCACAGCAGCAACCAGGCCTCTGGTGATATGTGGTGGTGACTGCACAGGAAAGAGGATATCTATCCCAGGTCTCCCATGTGAAAGGAAGAACTTTACCACTGAAACACCATTAATTAGCCATTAGTTAAATTAACTCACTAATTCACTCATTGCCTTAGAGTTGGAACAGATTGATAACTGACTCCTTCAGCTTATTTTTGGAAGCTAGTGATAGCAAGGAGTGAGAACCTTTGCCTCTGGAAACCCTATGAATTCGGAGAAATGAAGAAAGTTATACAAGTGTTCAGGTCTTTCATTCATTGGGTTACTATGAGTCAGCTACGACTCGATGGCATTTAACAACAACAACATAGAAAGAGCTCATTTGGGCTAATGGACAGAAAGTGACACTACCAAGCCAAGGGTTGGTGATTTTAATCTGCATCTCTCAGGCCTGATTTTTAATCGTTTTTGATCAAACATTCTTCTAAGTGGTATAGCACTGGTCTGTTCATTTGCTGTACAGAGGTAACTCGTGGTTGCTGTGATGCTGAACACTGTGATCCTGATATGTCAAATGTGATATTGGTCACCCATGGTGGACAGTGTTTGGTGGAACTCCCTGATTAAAACAAGCTTGGTAGCAGGCAGGAGTTGCATCCATTTCTGAAATAGCTTGCCTCTGGAAACCCTATGAACTTGGAGAAATGAAGAAAGTTATACAAGTGTTGAGGTCTTTAGTTCACAGGGTTGCTATGAGTTGCCTACGACTCGACGGCATTTAACAACAAACAAACCTGTTTGTTCTCCTAGCAGTCCGTGGTATATTCAATACTTTTCTCCAGAAGAACAGCCCAAAGACATTGATTCTCCTTCTATCATAACCAATCATTGTCCAGCTTTCTAGTGCATAGCAAGTAATTAAAAAAACTACGCCCTGGATCCAGTGCAACTTAGTTTCCAGACTGACATCGTTGTTCTTTAGGACTTTGGAGAGGTCTTTGGAGCAGAAACCAAAAAGTTTCATCCTGGAGAAGTGGGCTGGAGAACCATTTCAAGCGGGCTTGCTCCTTGGAGGTAAGGATTCTGAGGCTTCGTCTGACATAATTTGGACATGTTGTAAGGAGAGACCGGTCCTTGGAGAGGGACATCACACTTGGGAGGGTGGAGGGACAGCATAGGAGGGGAAGACACTCTATGCTGTGGATTGATTCAGAGACTGCGGTAATTGGGGTGGGTGTGTCAGAGACAGTGTGATTGGCACAAGACAGATTGGCACAGGGTTTAGGGCTGTTATACACAGGGTCACTATGAGTCGCAAGCAACTCTACCACACATAACAACAACAGCAACAACATATTTGTAAAATATGACGATCCATGAAGATACAAGACATTATTATATTACATTATTAGTATGTAAGTCTATTCATTTAAATTGTCCTTACTGAATTTACTTTGTTGTTATTGTTGTTGTATACCATCAAATCGAATCAACCCATACCTGAGCCTCTAGTGGGTTTTGAGAGACAGTTTAACTGCATGGGAGGAGACTGTCCATCTTTCTCTTGAGGAGCAGCTGATAGATTCGTACCATGTGCATTTAGAATAACAACACAGACTCTTATCATTAGGCTACCAGTGCTCCCATTAAAGTGATTAGTTGTTGTTGTTGTTGTTGTTGTTGTTGTTGTTGTTATGTGCCATCAAGTCATAACTGATTCATAAATACCCCTCCAGTGGGTTTTCAGGGGTTGTAAATAAAATAGGAGATTACCCATCTTTCTAATGGTGGATTCAAACCTTTGTTTTGGCAGTGCAACTCCTTAATAAAAAGCAAAATGCTCTTCTTTTTCTACTTATCTGTACAAAACTTCTTTTTTGCTCATGAAGTTGCCATTTTGGTCTCTGGGTCTGGTTAGGTAATGTTTTATTTGTCGGACCACAGGAAATGCGCTTTGACTTCAGAGTCAATCAGGTCTAAACTAAAATATCAGTTTAATCATTCACAAGTTATGCGACCTTGGGAATTTTTCTGAAACTGTTAGTATTTTGTCTCTCAGAAAAGAATATGAGAGTATTATATTCATGGCTTTATTCATGGGTTACTTATGGTGGAAGCAAAAATAACAAGGCATAGAATTATTTTATTTTGGTTAAGACACATTTAGACACAAGTAATAGAACCCAAACACAAAAATATTCAAGAGAGTTAGTCTCTTCAAGCAATTTGGAAGTAAAAGTTTAGGCACAGCTGGACTGAGAGCTTAGTCTACTTTATTTCAGGTCATCACCTCATTCCCATAGTTCTCTGTTCTCACTTTCCATTACTGTGGGTAGCTTCTTGCTGAAGTCAGAGGAAAAACACAGTAGAAAGAGTGAGTCATATATTCCTACAGGAATATGTGCCTCTTAGGAACCCACTTTGAAGAAGGAGAACATTGTTTATTTGTTTTTAGCACATTGTTGTTGTTGTTGTTGTTATGTGCCGTCGAGTTGCTTGTGACTCATAGCGACCCGATGTACAACAGCCCTAAACTCTGCTCTGTCCTGTGCTAATCACACTGTCTCTGACAATCCCATCCCAATTATTCCAGTCACTGAATCAATCGACCTCATGGAGGGCCTTCCTCTCCTGCGCTGTCCCTCCACCCTCCCAAGCATGATGTCCTTCTCCAAGGACCGCTCTCTCCTCACAACATGTCCAAAGTATGTTAGACGGAGCCTCAGAATCCTTGCCTCCAAGGAGCCACCCGGTTTAACCCTTTCCAGGACAAATCTGTTTGTTTTCCTAGCAGTCCATGGTATTCTCAATACTCTTCTCCAGCACCACAGCTTAAAGGCATCAATTCTCCTTCTATCCTCCTTGGTCACTGTCCAACTCTCTGATGCATAACAAGTGATTGCGAAGACCATGGCCTGTATCAGACGCACATTAGTCTCCAGAGAGACACCATTGTTCTTCAGTACTTTGGAGAGGTCCCTAACAGCAGACTTTCCCATGGCAATGCGCCTTTTAATTTCCTGGCTGCTGGTGCCAAGAATATTGACTGTGGAGCCAAGCAAACTAAAGCTGTGTACAATCTCCGTCTCTTCACCATCCATCCTGATGCTGTCAATTGGTCCAGTGGTGAGAATCTTTGTCTTCTTGATATTGAGCCTCAATCCATATTGTAGGCTGCAGTCCTTGACCCTCTGCAGCAGGTGCTTCTGGTCCTCTTCAATTTCAGCAAGCGGGGTTGTGTCATCCACATAACGCAGATTGTTGATAAATCGTCCACCAATCTTGACCCCACATTTCTCCTCATAGAGCCCAGCCTCCCGGATAATCTGTTCTGCATATAGGTTGAAAAGGTATGGAGATAGGATGCATCCCTGGTGTACGCCCTTCCCAATTTTGAACCATGCAGTGTTTCTTTGCTCTGTTCTGATGACTGCCTCGTGGTCCAAGTATAAGTTTTGCATTAGAACGATCAAGTGTTCTGGGATTCCCTTTCTTCTCTGAGTTAGCAATAGTTTGTTATGATCTACACAGTCAAATGCCTTTGCATAGTCAATGAAACACAGATAGACATTCCTCTGGTATTCCCTGCTTTCAGCTAAGACCCATCTAACATCAGCTACAATATCCCTAGTACCACAACCCCTTCTAAACCCAGCCTGGACTTCTGGTAGTTCTCTGTTGATGTGCTGTTCCAGTCGTTTTCGGATAATCTTCAGTAAAATCTTGCTTGCATGTGAAATCAGTGAGATTGTTCTGTAGTTTCCACATTCTGTTGGGTCACCTTTCTTTGGAATAGGAACAAATATTGATCTCTTCCAGTCAGTTGGCCAAGTGGTTGTTCTCCAGATTTCATGGCCCAACTTGGTGAGCACGTCCAGGGCAACATCTGTTAACTGAAATATGTCAATTGGTATACCATCTATTCCTGGAGCCTTATTTTTTGCCTAATTTTTAGCACATAGGTTAATAAATAGACATGAACATGTATTAACATATATTTATCTAACATCTATCTATATCTATTCATCATAAGCAGATTCAAGGACAGTATTTCATTCAGTTGTTGTACATTAAATTAAGACTATCTATCATTGTGATTCTACATTTTCACTTGAATACCCACTAACACATTTTCCTATTCTATGTTTCATATATTTTGCCTTTGATCGCCTTTACTTCAACTTAAGGTTGACATGTTGGCTTCTGCAGTTCTACAAGGTGCTTGATTATAGGCTACTCACTCAGTTGGCTGATTGGAGCAGGTTGGACTTTTTATGTAACTCTGGTCCATTTGCCCTTCTGCTTTCAAATGGGTTTGCAGATAAAAGTCGCCCCAAACCTTGAAAGAGATGGTCATTGTTAGCCATTTCTCAAAATTTTCTTAGCTCAAATTCTTTCAAAATGAAAGACTAATTTAACTGGAATGAATTAGTAATGCAAAGAAGAAGAAGAAGAGGTGGAAGAGGAAGAAGAAGGAGGAGGAGGAGGGGGAAGAACAGGCGGAGGAGGAGGAGGAAGCCATGAAAACCTTAGACCTAACCTAGCTAAATGTCAGATGAGAATTGAGCTATGCAGGGTTTGAGCTACTATCTTAGAGAGGGGACTTCTGAGAGCTAAATGGCATCTCAGCACCTTAGTCAAGCAAATTGGACTTAGAAGGGTCAGCTATGAGATGGTTCCAACTCTACAGCACACACCAGCAACACGATAACATTCTGTGTCATGGTGGTTTTGGAAACTGGGCAACATAGAGCCGAGAATGTTGCTGTTGTGTACCATCAAGTCAGAACCTACCCATAGTTGACCTTCCAGCAGGTTTTTAGCGGCAGTTAATTGCATGGGAAGAGATTGCCCATCCTCCTATGGAACAGTTGGTGGATTTGAACTGCATGCTTTTGAGATTGTAGCACATCTTCTTGTTACTGGGCCACCAGAGCTCCCTTATCACATACTCTGGATATGTTGTCAAGAGGAATCAATCCTTTGAAAATGACTTCATGCTGGAAAGGTGAAGGGTCATATAAAGAGAAGACCATCAACAAAATGTGTGGATACTGTGACTATGACAATGGCTTTGAGCATGGTGGAGATTGTGAGGATGGTGCAGAATAGGACAAAGTTCAGATCTGTTGTTCATAATGTCTTTATTGGTAGTACTCAACTCAAGGGCACATAATAACAAATACAACTACCTGCTGTCTGTCTGGACAATTGGCACTTCACCTCCAGCCCCTAACTGATGAAATCCTTTACACTTCCCGTCTCCATTCCTCAAGATCCACAGCTCCCTTTTCTGTAGAAACATAAGCATCTGACACCATCACTTCTTTACTTTATGTGTAGAGATTCCAACGCCAAGTGCACATCCTTAAGATTTTTCTTTTCATTGGATTAAGCTACCCAGACTCAAGGCACACAAGTCTAATTTTCCAACAGGTGAGACTCCCACAGTTATGGTGCTCACACCTTACTTAAGGTCTTCAAACCAGGGCTCATCCATCTCCTTTGGCAATCTTGCTTGTTATTGATTACCTTCTAGTCAAGCATGACTCATAGCAACCCTATGAACAAAAGGCCTGATGCCCCTCTACAACTATCGACATTTATCAAAGTTCATAGTTTCCAGAGCATGTTATTTAGGAAGTAGATGGCACTCCTGCTTCCAAACCTGTCATGATCTGTAATTGTTGTTATGTGTCATTGAATCGCCTGGAATGTATAGCGACCCTATGTACAGCAGCTCTGAACTGAGCCAGTCTCACTAATTCCGACACATCAACCCCATTGCACCAATTACTATATCAATCCATATCATCTGAGGTCTCCTTCTCCTGCACTGTCCGTCTACCCTTCTGAGCATAATGTCCTCCAAGAACCAGTCTCTCCATTTGTAATATGGAAGCAATTGGTACCTAGTATCTCAGAACCTTGGGAGTTTAGTGGTAAAAGCCGCAAGGCTTCCATGAAACAGACCAGCTTGATTCCTGTCAGTGCATGTAATGGACTATGAAAAATCTTCTAGTAGAAACTTGCTTGTTGCTGTGATACTGAACAGATTTTAGTGAATCTCCAAGACTAAAGTGGATTAGAAAGGCCTGGTGATCTGCATATGAAAATGAGCCACTGAAAACCCTCTATGTTATAGTGGTCTGACCTAGTCTGTAGTGGTCTGGATTACAGTGGTCCTGTCCACTGACCAAGCATGTCAATGATACGGGACAAAGTAGTTTCCTTCAGTGGTTCATGACGTCACCAGGTACCAGGGGCTGACTTGTCTGCAGCTAATAACAGCATTTCACGGCCTCAGTGGAAATTAAGAAGGTGTGCATTTTGTCAGCCTGAAACATGTACTCGCATGTAAGTGTGAATATGCATGCATACTCAGAATTTATCTGCCTATAAAATGAGTTTTCATATTATTTTAACATTTTAAAATATTTTTATTCTACTGTGCCATTCGAGTAAGCATCTGGTTCAATACAAAATCCCATCACATTCACTTTTAATGACCTAATTATGGTATTGGATCCCCTGCAGGCCTGGTTGCTAAAAAATTAATGCCACTCCAAGTGGCCTCCAGTTCTTGGTGGGAGCCCCTTAGGCCAGTCTGCCTTTGCAGGTGTCGTGCCACACTGGACCTGCCCCTGCTCTGCGTCACTCCCACCTGTCCACACCTGCTGTCCATGCGGCCTCTGCCTGATTATTACAGCTCATCATGGGACTCAGACATAGCATGCCAGATGTTCTCGAAGCATCCAGCCTTTGGCTGCCAGAACATCACTATATTCAGAGCAGAGATGGAGGAATTATTTATTTCTAACTGAGTACCAAGCATTTTGCATCAACCTGGCATAGTTCTCCTCAGATAGCTCCTAAACAATTTCACCAGCTCCAAGCCATCAATCATCCTTGCTCAGAATCTTCTCAAACAATATGTTAAAACACTTTCCTTAAGTTTTATTAAAACAATTTCTTCCAAATGTTGTATGATCTCATTAATAGATAATATCTAGAATAGAAAAATCCTTCGAGATAAAAGCACTTAACAGTGGTTATGATGGCCAGGATAGAGGATGATCTTTGTTTAAGAAGTTGAAACCTTCTATTTATGACAATATAAAATTTGTCAATGGATACTGGTGATAACTATCACTTACAAAAGAAATGCCAATAATATTTTCTTCAATTGTTCCCCTGCTCTTTTATAATGGAAGGAGTTAGACTTGATTACCTGAGATGGATCAGGCCAAGAATTCCTCTGGAATGATGCGATAACAGTCTGTGGGTAAACTCCTATGGAGTCTTGGAGACATAGAGCAACTGACTAAAAATGAACATGGGCAATGATTGCCTAAAGGCAAAAGTCCCTCTGTTCACAAGTTTTTTCCCCATTTCACAAGCAATGCCTACCCAGGTCCTCATTTCTTTTGTGACATCTATCTTTGACTGTGTATTATACGCATATATACATCCATATAGGTAACCTATGTTATGTTGTCTACCATAGAATCATAACCAATTCATAGCTGACACTTCAGCATATTTTCAGAGACATTTAATGTCACAGAAGTTCAGGTGCTTTTGGATTAAGACAGCTACCTGGGATATTGACTGAAAGAAATGCATATGTGTTCCCATTCCAAAAATAAAGGTCATCTAACAGAAGGTGGAACTCTAACAGTCCCATTTAATGTCACATGCAAGAAAATATTGTTGAAGATTATGAAACAAAATGGTTGTAATAGCATATTAACATGGAACTTCAACTTGGATGCAGAAGAGGATATGGAACAAAGGATATCATTACTATCAGATATCAAAGGATATCAGAGGGATATTGGAAGAAAGAGAATACCAGATAAGTTTAGGGGTTTTTGTTGTTGTTGTTATTATTATTATTATTATTATTATTATTATTATTATTAGTGTAACATCAAATCATATCTGACTGGCACAGGAAGAGATGATCCCTCCTTCTCCAGCAGAGCATCTGGTGAATTCAAACCTCTGGATCGCTGTGCAGCTTCTTGCTACTAGGCCCCAAGAATGTGCCATAAATTTACTTTTGTTTTATTAAGGATTGTTGTTGTTGTGTGCTACCAACTAGCCTGCATCTCATAGCAACCCTGTGCACAACAGCTCTGAAGCCTGCCCTGTCTTAAGCCAGTCTCACTGACTCCAACACATCTACCCCCATTGCCCCAGTTACTGTGTCAGTCCATTTCATTAGGGGTCTTCCTCTTCTACACTGTCCCTCCACCCTTCCAAGCATAATGTACCACCAAAGTAACCTAACAGCATTCAAGCAAGCAGAGACCAAACCTGCAATCCTGCAATCAGTGGCATCACGAACAATAGAACATAGAAGGAAGCTAGAGTAATATTCCATCAATCCAAATACCACTCACCTGCTGCATAAAGCCAGTCCCAGGAGGAATTGCGCTAACCTCTCATAATTGCACCTTACCCCTCAAATTCGTAGTCTTCTCTATCCCTTCATTCACTTTCTGTAGAGAGTGACTTGTTCCCTCTCTCTTGAATGTATTTTTTATAATAAACTACCTTTACTTTCACTCTTTTTTCCTCCTCTTCTTCCTCAATAAGTTGGATATCCCTGACATTGGAAGCCATTGACATTTCTGGGACCCTTGTCATACTCCCCTTACTGCAACAAGTTCTTGTTCCACTTCAGGACTTCTTTATGCAAGACAACCACAGTTCTTTTAAAAGACACCAAACTAGCTGTAACACTGAGCAGTGGCAGCATGCCAAAGTAAAATAACTGAACAGAAGATTTTAAAGGGCAGCTTGAGAAGACAAAGCGAAGTATTATAATCAAATATGCAAAGAGCTGAAGTTGGACAATAAAAAGAGAAAAATTTGCTCAGTATTTCTCAAGCTGAAAAACAAGTTTAAACCTCAAGTTTCAATACTGTGAGATGCCATGGGCAAAATCTTCAATGCTCCATAAAATATTAGAGAAGATGAAAGCAATACACAGAGTGACTGTACCATAAAGAATTGGTTGACATTTTCAGAAAGTATGAAAAAGAGCCAATGGTAATATATGGAGAAGCTCAAGCTGCACTGAAGGCATGGACAAAAAATAAGGACCCAAGGATTGGTGGGATACTAATTGACATGTTTCAATTAACAGGGCAGCCTTCAATGTCCTTATCAGCCTATGCTAGGAAATTTGGAGGAGAGATGCTTGGTCAATGAGTGAAAGAGATCAAAATTTGTTCCCATCCCCAACAAAGGCATTTAAACAGAATAGGGCTCTGACAGACTAGTGGAAAGAAGCTGTGCTGCAATCCTAAAGGCATGTGGTTCGAGACCACCAGCTTCTCTGTGGGAGAAAAATGGGCAGTCTCCTCCCATGCAATTAAATGCTTCCAAAAACCCACAGGAGTGTCAGCTATGGACCAGGTCCAGCTTTATGGTTAACAACATTAACATCACATGTAAGCAAAATCTTGCTGAATATCATCCCAAACCAGCTAGCACAGTACATTGACAAAGAAATGCCAGAATGTCAAGCTGGCTTCAAAAGAGGACATGGCACTGGGAATAACATTGATGATGTCAGATGGATCTTGGTCAAAAGCAGAGAATTCCAGAAAAATGTCTATTTGTGTTTTATTGATTATAAATCACACAATGGAATACTACGCACCATATGGAGCAATGATTTTGTAAATTATTACCTAACTTGGAAGGGACTGGAGAGAATTATGCTGAGTGAACTAACTTAGTCCCACAAGGACAAATATTATATAAAAACATTATTGTACAATGAGCATAAGGATCCAAGGGGGTGGGGGAGAGTAGAAGCAGAGGGATGAGGACGTGTAGGGGGAGGGGAATAAATCATGGTGTTGTACAATTTGATGGATGGGAGGGTAAGAAAAATTGGAAGAGTCTGTTCTCAAAAACAGTGTATTCTAATTTTTTAAATAAATTAGTATTTTTTTTAAATTCAACTTGGGGAGAGGGAAACAATGGAGAGGGGTTAATATGTGCAATACTTACAGATGCTTTGGGCAGAATATTAAATGATCCAGGAAGCATTAAAAGAAGATGGAAAGAGCATACAGAGTTAAAGTACCTAATGGAACTTGCTGACATAGAAGAATTTCATGCAACAACATATGAGCAAATGCCTGTGGTAATGAAGGAGGAAGTTCAAGCTGCTTTGAAAGAATTCACAAAAACAAGGTCCCAGGAATTGATGGCATACCAATTGACATATTTCAACAAACAGATGCTGCCTTGGATGTGCTCACTAAGTTGTGCCAAGAAATCTGGAGGACAGCCATCAGGCCAACTGACTGGAAGAGATCGGTATTTGTTCCCATTCCAAAGAAAGGTAACCTGACAGAATGCAGAAATTATTGAGCTGAAAATTATCCAAAAACAACTGAAGCAATATGTCAACAGAGAACTGCCAGATGTGCAGGCTGGATTTAGAAGAAGCTTCTAGGGATATTATAGCTAATGTTACATGGATCTTGGCAGAAAGCAGAGAGTATCAGAAGAATGTCTAATTATGATTCATTGACTCTGCAAAGGTGTTTGACTGTGTGGATTATAACAAACTGTGGCTGACTCTGAGAAGAATGGGAATCCCAGAACACTTGATTGTGCTTTTGTGAAACTTAGACTTGGACCAGGAGGAAGTAATGAAAACAGAGCAAAGAAACACCGTATATCTCAAAATCAGGGTCCACCAGAAATATATTCTGTCTCCATACCTCTTCAGTATGTAGATTATCTGGGAGGCTGGTCTCTATGAGGAGAAGTGTGACATAAGGATTGGAGATAGAGTCATCAACAATCTATGTTATGCAGATGACACAATCCTGCTTGCTGAAACTGAAGAGAACCTGAAGTGCTTGCTGCAGAAGGTTAAGGACTACAGCCTTCAATATGGATTGAAACTCAATATCAAGAAAACATATATTCTCACCACTGGGCTGATTGGCAGCATCATGATAGATGGTGAAGATTGTCGACAGCTTCCGTTTATTTGGCTCTGCAATCAACACTCTTGGTACCAGCAGCCAGGAAATTACAAGACAAATTGCACTGGGAACGTCTGCTGTCAGAGACCTCTGTAGTACTGAAGAGCAACAACGTCACTCTGGAGACTAAGGTATGCCTGATCCAGGCCATTGTCATTGCAGTTACTTGCTATGCCTCAGAGAGCTGGTCAATTACTAGATGTGATAGAAGGAGAGTTGATGCCTTTGAGCTGTGGTGCTGGAGGAGAGTCTTGAATATACTATGGACTGCTAGGAGAACATACAAGTTTGACCTGAAGCGGGTGAAGCCAGGCTGCTCCATGGAGGCAAAGATTCTGAAACTTCCTCTGACATACTTTGGACATGTTGCAAGGTGGTATCATTCCTTGGAGAGTGACGTCATGCTTGGGAGGGTGGAGGCACAGGGCAGGAGAGGAAGACCCTTGATGAGATGGATTGATTCAGTCACAGGGGTAATGGGAATAAGTGTGTCAGAGACAATAATATTGGCAAGAGATAGAGCAGGATTTAGGGCTGTTGTACATAGGGTTGTTACTAATTGCAGGTGATTGACAGCACATAACAATAAATGACAAAATCTTGTGAGAAAAACTTTCACCATCGTCTTAAAAAGTCATCATAGTTATACTTACTAGAAGGTAGACTTATCTATTCTTTTGCAGTCCGTGAGATATTCAATACTCTTTGTCAACAGTGCAATTCAAAGGCATCAATTCTTACTTGCAAATAAATATTTTTTAAATATTTGATATTTCATATATATAGCAAGATTCTCTCTGTTTTCCCTATGCTCCTTTTTAGGTTTCATCAGAAAATTCATATCCAAAGATACACTTTAGGTATTTTACCAGGAGGGACCAGCCCTTGGAAAGGGACATCTTCCTTGGAAGGGTAGAGGAACAGTGCAGGAGAAGACTACCCGGATGAGATGGATTGACTCATTAGCTGGGATAATGGTGATAGTGTGTCAAGGGCAATGAGATTGGCTCAAGATAGAGCAGGGTTCAGAGCTGCTGTGCACAGGGTCACTTGAGTCACAGGCAACTCGATGGCAAATAACAACAACAGTACTAGTTACTAGGTTGGACTTTTACTACTTCTGAAATATAAAAAGCCTTCACATACGCTTTTTTTTTTTGTACATAGGTTCTATGTACAAAACAGCATTGTTAGAGTAGACTAACAAATATGGCAACTGAGCCTGAACCCTTAAATTAATTAAGAAACACGAAGGAGGAGTAGCAGCTGTATGTTATTGTTGTTGTTGTTGTTGTTGTTGTTGTGTGCCGTCGAGTTGCCTGCAACTCATAGCGATCCTATGTACAATAGCCCTAAACTCCCCTCTGTCCTGTGCCAATCGTACTGTCTCCGACACTCCCATCCCAATTATCCCAATCACTGAATCAATCCACCTCATAGAGGGCCTTCCTCTCCTGCGCTGTCCCTCCACCCTCCCAAGCATGATATCCCTCTCCAAGGACAAGTCTCTCCTCGCAACATGTCCAAAGTATGTTAGACGGAGCCTCAGAATCCTTGCCTCCAAGGAGCCACCCAGTTTAACCCTTTCCAGGACAAATCTGTTTGTTTTCTTAGCAGTCCATAGTATTCTCAATACTCTTCTCCAGCACCACAGCTCAAAGGCATCAATTCTCCTTCTATCCTCCTTGGTCATTGTCCAACTCTCTGATGCATAACAGGTGATTGTGAAGACCATGGCCTGTATCAGACGCACCTTAGTCTCCAAAGAGACACCACTGCTCTTCAGCATTTTGGAGAGGTCCCTAACAGCAGACTTTCCCATGGCAATGCGCCTTTTAATTTCCTGGCTGCTGGTGCAGCTATATGTAGAGGGGAAAAATAAATCTGTCTTGGAGAGGATGAAACCAAGTTTCTCCTTGGAAGCTAGGATTTTGAAGCCCTGTCGAACATGCTCTGGGCACATGGCCAGGGTGAACTGCTCTTTAGAGAATGACATCAGGCTCAGAAGATGGAGGGACAGTACAGGAGGAAAAGACCCTAGATGAGATGGTTTGATACAGTAATTGGGATGATGGGGGTTGGTGTGTCAGAATTAGTGAGACTGGCTCAGGATAGGGCAGGCTTCAGAGCTAATGTACACATAGGGTCGCTATGGGTTGCAGGCAACTTGACGGCACATAACAACAACAACACTAATTACTAAGAAGAACTTTTACTAAATACTCTCATACAGTGACCGCAGCAATGAGTGTCAGAGATTGTGAAGATGACACAGATTAGGACAGTATTCAGATTGGTTGTTCATATGGCCACTGTGATTCATATTTGACTCAACAACACTCTAGCAACATGACAATTATAGAAACAAATTGAAAGCACTTTTATGAGTTGTAGTCTTTTAAACCAACCAATACATCAATGTCTTCAACAAATTCTGTTTCAGGTCTCCATTAGTCCCTTCTCTTACCAACAGTATATGAACATACAATTTGAATGATCATAGTATTCATTATTTATATGTAAAATTCTTCTGGAAAAGTAAACAAAATCCCCTACCGTGTTTTCTCTACTGACTTGCAGCATCCCTTTGATTGTCTTCTAGTAGAACCATGCATTACTTTTGAGATTTATCTCTAGACAGTTGATTACAATGGCTTTGGGTTAATGCGTTTAGCAGAATATAAACTATAGCACCATTATCAAAAAGTATGGAGACAGACGTTTAGAAGAATAGACTCCTTCTCTTAAATGTATGTAATTGGCTGGACATGCTGGCAATTTATCCAAAAAATTAATAGGCTTTCTATGTGACATTAACAACAATGCACTTAAACTCCATACCAACTTACACAAAATAAATAGTCTTGAATTGCCTAACAATCAAATAAAGATTTGTCTTCCATTTCAATTTAAATTACTCTGTAAGATAAGCCAACCTAAAAAGCTAATGGAAGAATAAATCCACATCTATTATGCTCTTCTAGTTTACACATATGTAACCTCAGTTGTCTTTGGGGAAATAAAGTAATATTATTTATTTTGTATTTTCCATATAACATTCATTAGGGCATTCACAGTAAACATCACTAAATGGAAAAAGATAAAGTTACAATTTTGTCACAAGTAAGAACAAAAGGAGAACTCATTATACTTGTTGTTACGTGCCATCGAGTTGGTTGCAACTCATAGTGACCCTATGCACAAAAGCCCTAAACGCTGTTCTATCCTGTGCCAATCTCGCAGTCTCAAACACACTCATTCCCACCACTCCACTCACAGAATCTAGAGAAAAAAAGCATTTCCTGAATTATAAAAATAGAACTGAAAACAACATGGATAGTGTAAGTTAAAATTTGGAGATGCAGAGATAGAAATATGGATGAAACTCAACACAGACTTTGAAACATCTTCATATGTCAAATATCCACTTATCCACTAACATGAAGATATTCACTATATTAAACACAGAGGATGAATGGAAGGGCTTTTTGAAACAGTCATTCTATATGTAACAGTGACTAACTTTACATTTTAAAGTTAGTAAAAGATGACAGAACAGCTAAATTAGATTAGGCCCTACAAGGTGAAAAGTATATAGTGGAGTTGATAAACTATTTTACTCTTTTCTTTATTCATCAATGACCAAAAATAAAATGATGAAAATATCAAAAACATAAAGAAAGTGAACCAATGATGAACAATGTTGTTTTTGTGTGCCAACAGGTTCAGAACCAACCCATAGCTCATCCTCCAGCAAGTGTTCAGAAGCAGTAAAGTTCATAGGAGGAGATTGGAACAATACATCCACAAGGAACCGCCAGAAACTCAAGCAGAATTCAGAAGAGGTTGGGGCAGGAGGGATCTCATTGCTGATGTCAGATAGATCTTGGCTGAAATAAAAAAACACCAGAAAGATGTTTACCTGTGTTTTAATTAATATGCAAGGCATTAGACTGTTTGGATAATAACAAATTATTAATAACATTGAGGAAGATATAAATTTCTGAATATTTCATTGATTTCAGATGAAAACTATACTTACACTAAGGAATTGTTGACCCAATAGAACAAGGAAGCACTTCATGCCTTAAAATCAAGAAAGTTGTATGTCAAAGCTGTATGTAATCTTTCTGCTGAGAAAATCATTAAAGAATCTGGACTACTGGAAGAAGAATGTACCATTAGGATTGGAGGATCTTTTCAACAACCTATGTTATGCAGATGACACAAACCTTACTTGCTTTAAGTAAAGAAGACTTGAAACACTTGCTGCAGATGATCAAAGACTACAACCTTCAACATGGGCTTGATCTTAACATCAAGAAAACAAAAATCTTCACCATTAGACTAATAGGAAACATCATTATAGATGGAGATAAGATTGAAGTTGTCAAGGTTTTTCATTTTACTTTGCCTCACAATCAACACTCATATGTTAGCAGCAGTCCAGGAATCCAAAAATCTTATTGCATTGGGAAAATCTGTTACCCAGGAACTGTGCACATTGCTATAGAGAAACAATGTCAGTTTAAAGGCTGAAGTATACTTGATCAAAGTTATGGTATTTTTAATTACTCCTTGTGTGTCTTAAAGATGGGCCAAGAGTAAAAATGACAAAAGATTCAAATGTCTTTTATTGTGTTGTTGCAGAAAAGTATTGACTATGAACTTACAGCCAAACAACAAGTAAATCTACCTTGCAGAAAGGGTAAGTAGGGACTCCTTACAGGCAAAGATGATGAAACTTTGCCTCATACACTTTGATGCATGTTTTTAAGAAAGTCTAGTCCTTGGAAAAAGACATCATGGATGGTTATGGTGACTGAAATAATGGGCTCGACCATATGAGGGTAGTACAAAATAGTGAAATATTCAGATTTACTTTCGATAAGGGTAGCTATGTGTTGTAGTTTATTCAACTGCAGCTAACAACAACTTCTGTTACTAGTGATCTAGCAGTGTACTAACCCACACCCATCCACTCACCTGAGTGCCTGTGTGAAGATTACCCTTTCCTTTGATGTTGCATGTCAAATCAAATTTTATTATAAATACAAAGTGTGCAGAAATTTAACTGTACTCTATCCTAAAGAAAGGCTAAGTGGTATTTGCCTTTAAAATTTTTCCACTCCCATGAGATATTCTAGGGTATAACCTGCATAGTTAGTCATAACTTAGGTACTCATAGTTATTCAGCCTAGATTTCCAGAATAAAAAAGACTTATCAGTCACATCCAACATAAAATCAACATTATGTTCAAGAATGTTCAAGAATGAAGAGAGTGCTGACAATATTAACAAGAACAACGTTCGTGTGTTGATAGGAGTAGAAGCAGACTTTGGCAGATCATTAAGTGACTAGGAAGTGTTGAAATGAACCTAGAATATGCAGAAAGTTCCAGAGAAGTTTTCCATTTCTATAAGTAAAATTGCATTCCCTACAGTTTCGTTGGAGTACAAGTAAAGATTCATGCTTTCCTGCCTATTTTTTTTTGTTTTGTTTCTCAAAGTGAATAAATTTTGCTTCTCTGTGTCTAATATTTATGGTGTGAAGATGAGAGGAGATGGCCAAAGTTGAACAGATCAGACATCACTGAAAATAACAAGATCAAGAATGAAACCAGATATTCACTGGTTACTGAGGAAGAGTTGACATGGGCAAGGAGATGGTATGTCACAACAAGTAACAACAAGTATGGGAAATTATGGGGAAATGGGATAAAGCATTGGCCTATGTAAATCTGGGATACTGAAGGAAAGGAGGGAGAACAGTATCATGAAAGTAGCACTAGAAAACACAAGACTATGCTGTCTAGGGGTTTGTTCACTGCTTTAATTTGCTTGGCTCCACAGTCAACACTCTTGACACCAGTGGCCTGGAAATCAAAAGTTGTATTGCCATGGGAAAGTCTGCTGTTAGGCACCTCTCCAAAGTACTGAAGAGCAATGGTGTCTCTCTGGAGACTAAGGTGCATCTGATACAGGCTATGCTCTTTGCAATCACTTGTTATGCATCAGAGATTTGGATAATGACTAATGAGGATAGAAGGAGATGCCTTTAAGCTGTGGTGCTGGAGAAGAGTATTAAGGGTACCATGGACTGCTAGGAAAACAGATTCATCCTGGAATGGGTTAAACCAGGCACTCCTTGGAGGGAAGGATTCTGAGGCTCCATCTAACATACTTTGGACATGTTGTAAGGAGAGACCGGTCCTTGGAGAGGGACATCATGCTTGGGAAGGTGGAGGGACAGTGCAGGAGGGGAAGGCCCTCTATGAGGTGGATTAATTCAGTGACTGGGGTAATCGGGATGGGAGTGTCAGAGACAGTACAATTGACACAGGACAGAGCACAGTTTAGGGCTGTTGTACATAGGGTCGCTATGAGTCTCAAGCAACTCGACGGCACATAACAACAACATGCTGTCTAGGGAATATGGAAGAAAGCACAGTAAATAGTAGAATCACTTCCCTCTGTTCCATTCTAGATAACCAAAGATTGCAGGCATTTCCTCACTCTCAGTCCTCAGCAAAGACTGTTGTGGTGAATACGTTGTCTATTTTTTTCACACATCACTGATCAGGTCAAGTGTTAAAAGTGCTCCGATGTTACTTTAAAAAATTAAAAAATTATAAATTTTAGTCCACATAAAGATCTTTTGGAAGAATGTCTGGAGGTCCACTTCTGAAAACCCAGCTGTTGAAGGTGTCCTTAGTGCATGGCTTTACTCTGGCCCACGTGGGGTTGCCATGAGTTGGAATAGACTATAAAGCCATTATTTGGTTTGATGCTTGTTTCGTGGCCTCAGGCCCAGCTGGTCTTCATAGCACCAATCTCCTCAGTTGCTTCTCTAGACTACCAGGACACTTGGTTGTGACAGCCCCTCTATTTGCCCACTGTCTGTCCCTCTTGAATTTGCTGGCCACAAACCTTGTGTACTCCACAAACCATGGTGTTACTGGCAGTGGTGTGGTGGTGTTGCTTTAGGGTGTGCTGTGGAACTCAGCTCAGGCAAAAGAAGTAGGAGGACAAGGAAACAGGGAAGGAGAAGGGGGAAAAGAAGAAAGAAGAAGATAAGGAAAAAACAAGAGTATTATTGCTAGATAGATTTTTTTTTCTCCTTTCATCTGATAAAAATAGATCCCATTTGAAATTAAACATTCTCTGCCTGGTTGGGCAGACTCTAACAGCAGAGCCTGGAACCAGTCAGGAATAAAGAATTGAGTACATCCCTCAAATTCAGTATACCATTTATCTTCACATTCCTGAAACAAAAGATTGAAAATAGAATATTTGCAGATGTAGAAATTAAAATAAAAGTTGCAAAATTATAGGAAGGTCTTTTGTTAATTCTACAAGTTGATGAAAGACTGAAGAGAAGACTTTTCTTTAATGCACCTAGATTTTGTCTTGGGGAAGGATGAGTGGCTATAATATTAGGAAACAGGAGGCTGCCTTTTCAATGGTAAAATTATGTGTGAATGATAAAGGAATTTCCTCTGCAATGGATATAGAAAGTTGTATGAGAAGACAAGTCTGCAGGTTTTCCTAAGATGGCAATCTGACTCATATTAGCTCAACAGAGAAAGCAGTTACAGTTTCTGCCAAATATATACAGCCTGTGCTTTTGCAAGTGTAATGAGAGTCCGAGGCCTAGTGCTTGTGTCACTCACATTACTGAGGGTTAAGATTTGAGGTCAGAGGAAGAAGTCACAGATGCCTGGTCTAGAGACCTACAGGCTTTGGTGAAGACCTCAGATGTTGAACTTGGAAGGAAGCCGATAGAGAATTCAAAATACCAACACAATATTAACTGATGTATTTTTTGTGTGTGTGAAGACTTTCTCTAGTTACATGTTGAAAATGAGTCACAAAAAAATGACCATGGGAAAGCAATTATCTTGGTGGGAATGGTGCTTGGAGCAAGGATATAAATATGAGGACGTGATCTGGTGATGGGAACTGAGATATATTTAAAAATTGTATGTTAAGTGAACATAGTCTCATACAGACAAATACTGCATAAAACCATTATTGAAGAATCAGTATAAGGATCCAAGGAAGAGAGGGGGGTTCTTAATCATATGACTGCACACTCTGATGGGTGGAGGGATGGTGGGTAAAGGAATGGAGAAAGATCCCGTGTGAAAAACAATGTATACAAACTTTGTAAGTAAACTTTTCAAAAAGAAGAGCAAATTGGGGGGAGGGGGGTTAGGGAGAAAAGTGCAACAATGAAAGAATGGAAACCATAAGTCTCTGTAAACATTCATTAAAATTAATTTAAAAAAGAAAATACAATAATACTTGTTGTGGAATGTTGGGGAGGAAGGGAGGGCCTCTGGCCAGACCAGATAGCCTAAGTTCCAGATAAGTGCAAGGCTCCCAATAGCCTTTAATACGGGGTAGAGAAAGCTCCCCTGTGTTTGGCTGTACCGGCTAGAGAAAGATCACCACCTAGAAAGACATCTGCCATGTCTATTGAGCTGGGAGTGGCCGCACGAGGCTGAGGTTATCCTAACCAATTCGTATGTCCCACATCTGTAAGCCCACCCTATCCTGTCTTCCTGTTTGCCTGCTTGTATATAAGTGCACTGCGGATCCCAATAGAGCTGAACTGGATTGACTCTGATCCTTTCCCGCAGTGGTGTATCTCCATCGTCCTTACCCTCATCCAGTGTCACTGTTAAGTTGCCGGTGAACTGACAGGGACAAATAACCGTGCTCACACATACACCCCCACCCCACCCCAACAACCTGGTATGTATAGTCTTTGCCAGAGGTTTAAATGTCAACTAAGGTGGATCCTAGGTTGCCCTTTCTGTTCGTCTACGTGTGTTGTGTTGTACATAGGGTTTTCAGAGGCCTACCTTTTCAGAAGTGGATGGCCAATCCTTCTTCCTAGTCTGTCTTAATCCGAATGTTTAGATTTAGATGAGTATCTGACAGACAACAATTTGTGGAGTAGTGAAAGATAAATCCCTCATTTTGAAGTTGACCATTAGTTATAGTGTAATCCCTGCCCTTAGCCCAGTGCATTGACCCACTTATTTCCCAGCTCCACCCTCTAGCAGGAAACCACTTCAGTTCTACCAAATGCCTTCAGAATTAATTAATCTCCCATTGTCTGACCCATGACCTGACATCTTGTCAGAGAGATTTTTTTTTTCTTCTTCCTGTGTCCAGTGTCTCTTAAGTTTACTTGTACTGTCTCCTAAGGGATGGTGATGGGTCCTGTAGAACTCCTGTATAGATTGTGTTTTTTCTTTTTGGCCCAAGGGCAGCCTGGCTTGAGCCTAGGACCTCCCTTAGTTGACATTTAAATAGGAATCAGATCGATTACATCTGTGGAAAAAACCGCTGGAGAAGCTCAATATTAGCTGTGAAAACTAGGCCAGGA
>NW_006399954.1:5401210-5404233 GCF_000299155.1 Elephantulus edwardii
AACAACAACAACAAGGCGGGTCCAGCAAATCAGTAGGATTGAAGTTCTAAAAGTCTATGTTATTATTCTTGTTAGGTGCCATCGAGTTAAGTATGACTCGTAATGACCCTATGAACAATAAACCTGAACACTATCATATCCTGTGCCATCTTTGTCATCTTAAGCCTTTTGCTGCAGACACTGTGTGAATCTATCTCTTTGGGGATCTTCTTCTCTTTCACTGACCCCTACCTTTGAAAGCATCATGTCTCCCTTCAAGGAACAGACTCTCCTAGCAACATACCCAAGTATGAAAGATGAAGCTTTGCCATCTTTGCTTCCAAGGAGCATTCTAGCTGTGCTTTCTCCATGACATATCTGTTTGTTCCTTTGGCAGTTTGATGTCCTGGTACAGCCCAACATTCACTGGTTTTCATAAGCCACGGTAAGTCTAATGGAGTGAAACTACCAAAATCCAAAGAGCTGATTGAGAATTGTTAATTCTCTTTGTAGCATCAATAGCCCTGTTTTGATATCTCAAGACTTCAATGCACTGAAATACCAGTTTATGTGGAAGAGTGCAGCAGAAAAAGGCATTAGTGAAGAGTCCCACTGACTTGACTTCGAGCATTTGTAGAGTGGTGCCAGCTGAGGAGGAAGTAGCTATACTCACCATAAACAGGGTACTCCTCCTCCATAGTGATACCTAGGAGAAATTCTTGAAAAATATATACAAATGTGAACACCAAGAAGTTCCTGGATAGGTAGGTCACTGGAGCAGACTGGTTTATTACATGGACTAAGTTCAGTGCAATATAGACTGTGTTCAGTTTTATTTTTCGTCTATTTTTTTAAAGAGCAAGCTGAATAAAATCATGCCTTTCCTTTTTCTCTCATCACTTCTTTAAAGCAAACTGCATAAAATCTTCTCTTCTGCCCAGTAATGACATTTCAGATTGGTTTTATAAGTATTAGAATTCTTCTCATAACGAATCAGTTACATGTGTTGTAATAACAGTTAAATATGTTGTAATTTCTGCAATATCCCCTGGTTCACAGTAAAATCTGTGCATTTTTGTCTAACCTAACTTTGCGAGTTAGAAGATTAGGAGACATACCACACTGAGAAAGTCTGCAGTCAGGAACCTCTAAAATTACTGAGGAGCAGGGATTTCAGTTTGAAAGTTAAGGTGCACCTGAGTCAGCTCTTTTTTTCCAATCACTTGGTATACATCTGAAAGTTGGGCAATGAATGAGGGTAACAAGAGGAGAACTGATGCCTTTTGGAAGGGCCCTTAATAGTCCATGGATTGCCAAAAAACTCAAACAGATATGACTCGGAGAAAGTACAGCCAGAATGCTTCTCGGAAGCCAAAATGGCAATTTCATTTCACATACAATGAGTACATTGTTAGGAGAGGTGCTTTCTTGGAGGGAGATATCTTGCTTGGAAAGGTGGAGGGTAGACAAAAGAAAGGAAGAGCTTTAAAAACATGGTTTGATATAGTGGCTGCAGCAATGGACTCAAATATATCAGAAGTAGTGAAGATTTCACAGGATAGGACAGGGTTCACATCTGTTGTTCTTAAGGTCTCTATGATTCATGCTTGACTCGCTGGCTCCTAACAACAAATTTTCAAGTGAACACTGGAAAACTCATAAATAAAGGTTTCTTCTGACTTCAGATATTCAAATATTGAAGACAATAGTCAGATTCTGTCCTTACTTTATGTCCTGGGGGCTTTGGGACTCCACAGCAAGATCAAGGATCCACTCCACCCACTTCTGGAGCAATTGCATGTAATGGCATATGGTTTGATCAGCATCCTTTGAATCTGAAAGAGCCACTAAAGTCTCCCCTCTAACCCTTAAAATTAAGCTCAATGAATAACTGATTCCTCCCTGACTAGGCATCTAGAAATTTGAAAAATGGTCTCCCTGCATTGACACTTACTCATCACTTTCAGAGATTCCCTTGAAAATATATCACATGATACATCAAGTTATCTATTTTGGAAATTGTTTTAGAATTTTCATTTGTCTCAAAAGGAAAACTGGGCTGGTGCAAAAAAAATTGCTGATTAGTCAAAAGACAAGAAGTTCAAGTGTTTGGTGGTTGGAGGGAGGGGGCAAAAAAAAAACCCAACAACAAAACCCAAACAGTGCACACAAATGAAAGACAATATAAACAAACTATTGTATGCAATTTTTTGAAAAAGAAGTGCCTCAAAAAAAAATTTGCAGAGTCAATGTCTCAAAACTTAGTCATTGCAAAGCCTATGGCCTGCAGGGGGTGGATATGAGTGCAACAATTATGGTTTTTTGTTTATTTGCCTCAGGTCATCCTGGGCACATAAGAACTTTTGAAAATTGGTCACTAATGTATTAACAGAAACTCTTTTAATAAGCCAACCTCTTCCTAATGTTCCAGTACGCAGACAACTTGGGAGTTGTACTTGACTTGTGAACTCCCACTAGGGAAGAGCAAGAGAACAGAGAGTACACAATGTCAGCCAGTCTCTCCCAAGCAAAAAGAGTGCTCAGATTCTCATGAAAGACCATGTATTACTTAGAAAATCTATAGTAAACACAACAATAGACAATTTTCAAAGACCAGACTTCCAAGAATTTGGCAAAAAAAAGTCAATTGTTAGACTGAAATCATACCCATAAATTCTCAGATACTCCAAAAGAAAATGTTAGAACACAATTTCATTTATTTTATTCATTTAATTTATAAACAAAATAACAGGTAGATAATATCTCCATTCTACAACAATGAACGTTAATAGTGATCATGGTGGAATCAGGAGAATGACGCAGGTTAGGGCAAGGTTCATCTGTTGCTCAAAGGGTCACTATGATTCTATGGTGGTAGTTGTTGTTATATACCCTAGAGTCACTTGCGACTCATATCGACCCTATGTACAACAGCCCTAAACTCTACTCTATCCTGTGCCAACTTCACTGTCTCCGATATACCCATCTCAATTACCCCAGTCACTGAATCAATCCACCTCATAGAGGGCCTTCCCCTCCTGCGC
>NW_006399954.1:5406978-5413111 GCF_000299155.1 Elephantulus edwardii
TATACAGATAGACATTCCTCTGGTATTCCCTGCTTTCAGCTAAGATCCATCTAACATTAGCTACAATATCCCTGGTACCACGACCCCTTCTAAACCTAGCCTGGACTTCTGGCAGTTCTCTGCTGATGTGCTGTTTCAGTCATTTTTGGATAATCTTCCGTAGAATCTTGCTTGCATGTGAAATCAATGATATTCTATAGTTTCCACACTCTGTTGGGTCACCCGTCTTTGGAACAAGAACAAATATAGATCTCTACCAGTCAGTTGGCCAAGTAGTTGTTCTCCAAATTTTTTTGGCACAAATTGATGATTATGTCCAGAGCAGCATCAGTTAGCTGAAATATGTCAATTGGTATACCATCTATTCCTGGGGCCTTATTTTTTACTATTTCCTTCAAAGCAGCCTGAACTTCTTCCTTCATCACCCTCGGCTCTTGCTCATAATGTTGTTTCATTAAATTCTCCTCTGTCTGCCAATTCCTTTTGATATAGTGACTCAGTATAATCTTTCCATCTTCTTTTAATACTTCCTGGATCATTTAATATTCTGCCTAAAGCATCCTTGATTATAGCAACTCGAGCTTGTGTCTAACAAAAAACAACACTGAATAATATTCATCTGTAAATAAATGAGTATGAAAGGATGAAGGGAAATGAGAATCACAGTGATAAAGTGAGAAGATGAGTTTTTCATTGTGGGTAGTGTAATTAATATCACAAAAGAACATGTATAATGATGGTAAAGAGAAAACAAGTTTTCTCTCTAGACTTTTCACTCAAGTCACAGTTCTTGTCAAAGGACAGAATGTCAGATGCTACTGCATGAGGATAGGAAGAAAAGAGAAAATATCCTTCTGTATTTATATATTACCTAGATAACAGGGAAATATTGGTTCTGAAATACTCATTAATAGTACAGAATGGGATGAACTAAGTTTTTCTACTTTAATGAGCTAAAAGAAGCACCAGCCAACTATCCTTGACAGAAAGGAAACACTGTGCTTCAATTTTACTGTCTAACTGGTAAAATGAGCACATGCATTTCTGTTTTGACTCATTGTATTCTGTTCGAAAAGTTCTCTATTTTTTTTAATGATCAGAAATCGGGGTCAATCAAATTCTAGAGGCAAATCTTGTAAGACAGTGCACCACAAAATGTCTGTCTATAAAACTGTAAAGTCACTGTTCATTTAGCTTTATTGTATATTTACTTTGATGCTCTCTTCAGTATTTAGTTTTCCTCACCTGGTCCTCAGGTTCTTAATAACTGTACTGAGATAGTACAAGGAAAAATATGGAGTGTATTTGTGTTCTAAGTACAGTCAAAATGAAATTTGAAACCCTAAAAGACAAGACTATATCCCTTACCATCATACATAGATATGACATAAATATTTTCTAGCAGGAATCAAGTTGACCCAACTGTTGGCAATCCAATGTACAATGGGGCAAATGGCTACCTGGTCCTTTACAGTTCTTATAATCAGTTGCAGATAAGGCCATTGTGCTGCAAGGATTCTCCTGGTAGTCCATTTAAGGCTGGAAGTTTTCCTGAAACTTGTTTAGAAGCATAGGAACAAATAGTTTCTACTGGAGAGACTTGTAGTGGCTGCATATTAGGCACAAATTTTGGGAATCAAGGCCAGACTCCAAGCAAAAACTCTACTACCAAAACACCAGTGTACACACACACACACCTTTTTTGTAGCCATTTAATATAAATAACATCTCATTATGATATAACTTTAAATAAAGACTGTGTTATCTGGACATGCCAAAGATACTACGGAAAAAGCAAGAGATTGGCTTTTACCACTTAGCCACTCAAATTGAGTTTGACATCTCAAAAGCATTTTCATTTGTTTCATGCTTACTCTACACTCAGGATTTGCCACACTTCCTATTACCGTCACTACTACCACAAAGGCTCCTCATCACCTCACACAACCTCACAGCCATTGGATGAGCCTGACATTCATTTCGTGGTTCACGGATCTTCCCTTTACTCCCCTCACAAAATAGAAATGTTGCCTATTGACAAAATAGATATGTGCTAAATATTTTTTAAATAAATACGGTTTAGTTCATATAGAAGAGAACTTGAGTTTAAAATACTAGCATTAGTTACCTTAGTGAAGTCAAGTAATATCAAAGACCTACCTTACTTCTCTGGAAAAAGGAAAGAAGGCTTTCTTGGAATCTTAGTGACATATAATTAAAAGCAGAACATGATCAATTCTGTTTACCATTATGAGCTCACAGAGTTAGTTTATTAGCCTGGCTGAACGTTTCAGAAGAGAAGATAATGTAATGAAATCATCAATGTTTTATGGCATAGTGTTTTAGCCATTAATGTCCAGGTTATGTTTCATTTCCATGAAAGTTACATTAAATAATCTGAAATTTTTATCAAAACCATTCTACAAATATTCTTTATCCATTACTAGTTATTTTTAAAATAACTATAATTACAAAAATATATTGTTGCTGTATTTTTCTCATGAGAACCCACAAACTGTTTTAAAATAATCTGCACAATGATTAAACCTCAAATTGTCAAAGACTTGGAAGAAATATATCAGTCAGCTTTAAGTAGCACCCAAAAAGAGATTCTTTTTCTTATAAATCTTTACTTAATAAAAAGTGCAATTATTTAATGTATTTATATATTCAGAAGAAACATTGACGAAAATATAAAAAATATATTGTAGAACAAAACACTTCAGTCTTGGCCCTTCTCACAATCTCTGCTATGATGACCTCATGGTTGCAGCCACTGAGTCAATCTCTCTCACTGAGGGTCTTCCTCTTTTTTTTATTTTATTAACGATAATAGTCCTTTCCATTATTACTATAGCCCTAAATTTTTATACTTGTATTTGACTTTTTCTTCTCAGCTTTGAATTTATTTTAAGCATATAGATTATACAATTTTATGAGTATGCTTAAAGTAATTTATTGAAGAAAAGACTAGTCACTTTCAAAAAAATTCTAAATCTTTGCATCTTTTTTTCTCAAAAAAATTTCAACATGTCTAACTGATTTTACTCTTAAGTATGTCTTCATTTATTATTTTTGTTATCTCAAAAATCCATGTTTTCTGATAAAGTTCAATAAATTTTTTGTTAGATAATTTAAAAAGAAAAATGTTGTTAGCTTCGGTCCTCAAGTCAACTATGATGAACAGAAGATCTCACCTCTCTCTTCAAAGACTGGTTTTTCCTGAAAATATGACCCAAGTTATTGTGATGAAGTTTTACCATGCTTGCCTCTCATTGCATTTCCTATAACATAGATCTATTTATTATTTTGGCAGCCCAGGACATGTTCAATACTCTTCACCACAATTCAAAGTAATTGATTCTTCTTTGGTCTTCCTTATTCATTGCCCAACTTTCAGATGATCAGAAAACAATTGAAAATTCCATAGCTTGGATCACACATTAGTCTTTAAACTACTCTAAAAATATATGAGATAAAGTTTTATAAATCAGGTCCAGGAAAAACTGTGACAAACACTCCAATAAGATCAAAAAGAGTTCATACCTACCAACTTCAAAAACTGAAATCAGTGTCATTGAAAATTAACTTATGTTAAAATACTTCAGTATTACTGTTTCTTACCAGGCTTATAGTTAGTGTTGGCAATAAGTTAAGATCTCTTTAAGTAACTTGCATTATTTTTTCCGGGATAAACCCAATGAATGTTTGTATTCACTTTTCTTGAAACCTCCAACCATACCTGATAAACTTGAAAAGAATGACAAAGAACAACTGTAGAAAACAACTATGAGATAAATTAGGATTGAACTCCCACCATCCTACCAAACTGCTGGAAATATGATAATTTAATGTGCTACCAAGACATGGTAATTTTAACCTTCCACCCAAAAGGAAGAACAAGTCAGAACACCAACAAAATGTTTCTAATATGTTAATGATATGACATATTAAGTAACTTGGACAAGGACGTTTTTGTAGTAAGTCAAATTTAGAAAAGACTAACCTTTTCTTTTTCTTGTTTTCATTCTTGACAACAGTTCCTTCTTTCTGAAGGAACTGATTTCACTTTTGCTTTTTTCTGTGTGTTTTCCACAGAAAAATTATATAAAAAGAATTTCTCATTTTAAAAATGCACAAAAAATTTCAAATAGTACAAATTAATTTTCTCTTTATAGGACCTCTAGATTTGGGGAGGATAAGAAAGAAGAAGAAAAACAAATAAAAGACAGAAGGTGCAAAGAGAGAGAATTAGAAAAAAAAAGAAAGGGAAAAAGCTGCCTTTTAAAAACTTCTCTGAGTATTTATACCACTTTGTTTTTTATTCACACAAGGGAAATAACAAGAGGTCCTCTGATGAATGTTGCAGATCGCCATGGTTACGGTTCAGAGATGCAGCAAAAAGCAATTATGGTGGAACAGAAAAAAGAAATGCACTTCTTTGTCAGAATTTCATAACAGCTGTAATAACAGTACAGGACCAAATGAATGTAAAATAACTGAAATATTGTGGCATGTTAAATGCCAGCACATTAAAAAATTCTATTTCAATGTCACATTATTTAAAACGACAGGAAGCATTAATTCCAGCTGCACCAAGGATCCTGTTCAGAGATACAGGGTGGGGGTTGTAAACTAGCAATCATACAGGGAGTAGACTTCAACATGATGCATGTAACACAATAATATGGGGAGGGGAGAAGAAGACACAAGACTAAACATAACTGATATTCAGAATTAGTTCCATTATGCCACTATTCAGACTACACCTTCCTGCTCCCATGCCTGTTTAAGCTTCTTGTTGTTGTTGTATATTGCCTTCAAGTCGAGCATTACTCATAGTGATCCTATGAACAAAAGGCCTGAAGGCCCTCTACAACTATCAACGTTTACCAAAGTTCATAGAGTTTCCAGAGGCATGTTGTTTAGAAAGTGGATGCCACTCCTGCTTCCAATCTTGAACATTAGAGCAGCCAACTAATGGCTTCATTGTGTTCTGAATTCCAAGTACTTTCTATTGATTTAGAAGTTCTCTGCTAAGAAATTTCATCCCATTTTATATAGTACAATTAGATGAGGCAATGAAGTCTACATTGTCAATTCCACTTCACCTTTCAGGACTTGGATTTAAGATCAAGACCTTTGAGGATCAATAAAGGCAGGAAAGCCACTAGTTTCCAATGAGGAAGAATTTTTTCAGCTTAGTTAAGTCAAAGTTCTTGGTTTTAAAATACTCCTGGCAGAAGTTGTGGATTTAAGCAATTAAGGACTCATCTTTATATTTAATAGTCTACAAATACTCCTTGTGACGAGACACACTTATCTGGGATTGTATTCACTAAAATTGTACATTGAAGTTGTGAGTCTGTGCCTGTGCCTATGAACTTGTTTGGGGAAATAAGGTCTTCCTTTGAGGATATTATAATTTTTAAGTTCTACGGAATAGGGTGGTCTGAGCACAAATATCTGTTGAATGCCATCTAGTAAAAGAGAAGGAAATACACAGAAATAGTGTCGCACACACAGGGGACAGACAACATGTGAGAAAGCATCTACAAGTCAAGGAATGCCAAGAAATGCCTGGGGCTACCATAAAACTGAAAAATATAAGGAAGGATATTTTCTTCTCTGAGGGAGAGCTCTCAGAAAGAGCACTTAGTCCTATCAAGATTCAGAATTCATATTGCTAGCATTGAGAATTGGGACAACAATTTTTTTTAAAAAGCCACTCTTTTTGTGATACTTTAATATTGAAACCCTAGGAAACTAGGACAGTGTTTCAGTTACAAATTAAGATTGCGCTATTCTTTTGAAAGACAGACTTCTTTATTCTACAAGTAGACTGTGTTCAGTCTAAATCTCATTTACTGTCCCAAGAACTTGATAATAAACCATGTTGACTGTCTTATATACTTCAGTGGTCAATATGATGACTCCTCTCAGTGACTCATAAAAAAAAAGCTTCATCAGAATGTAGGTATTATGGAACAATATCATTACTATTACATGCAAGTAAAATCTTGCTAAAAATTATTCAAATATGATTGGAATAATATATTGACAGGAACTTGTCATCAATTCAGGTTGGTTTCAGAAGAGGCCATGGTATGAGGGATATCAATAATTGTGTGTG
>NW_006399954.1:5413211-5416682 GCF_000299155.1 Elephantulus edwardii
ATATATATGTCATAAGTATACATATTGGCTGAAAACAGAGAACATCAAAAAGATAATTATCGGTGGGGCTTTTTATTGAATATACAAAAATATTTGGCTATGAGGATTATAACAAATCATGACTAACATTAAAAAGGATAAAAATCCCAGAACACTCAATTATGTTCATGTGAAACTTATAGATAAATCAAAAAGTTGTTATTCAAATATAATATAGGAACACTTGCATGGTTTAAAATCAGGAAAAATGTGTGAGGCTTATATCCTTTCTCCTTACTTATTCAATTTGTATGCTGAGAAAATCACTCAGGAAGCTGGGCTATCTGAAGAATAATATGCCATAGGTATTGAAGGAAGGATCACCCATGCCATGTGTTACGCAGATGACACAACTGTGATGGCTGAAAGTGAAGAAGACCTGAAGTACTTGCTGCAGATGATCAAAGATGACAGCTCTCAATATGGATTACATATCAACACCTAGCAATCAAAAATTCTATCTTAGAGACTAACAAGTAAAATCTTGAAAGATGGAGAAAAGATTGGAGCTGCAAACAAATTCATTTTACTTTGGTCCAAAATCAACACCCATGGTACCAGCATAGTCATGGTCAGATGCAGACTAAACACAAAAGAAGAAATTGAATAGGTCATGAAAATACCACACACACACACACACACACACACACACACACACACACACAAATTTGGACCCGATGGCCTAACCGCTAAATTCTACCAAATATTCAAAGAAGATTTATCACAAATTAACTTATTTCAAAAAAATAAAAAGGAGGAACACTCCCACAGACATTCTATGAAGCAACATAACCCTAATATCAAAACCAGGCAAAGGTATTACCAAGAAAGGAAACTAAAGACCAATATCTCTTATGAGCATACATACAAAAATCCTTAACAGTATTTTAGACAATAGAATCTAGCACATCAAAAAATAATTAATCATGACCAACTAGGATTCATAAAAGGTATGCAAGGATGGCATATATTGTGACACTGATGTGTCAAATGCATTAATGGTTGGCTACCCAACACGGACAGAGTGGGGTGGGGCTCCCCAAGTAAAACAAGCTTGGGCACACCCTTCTGTAATAGCTTGCCTCTGGAAACCCTATGAGCCTGGAGAGAGGATGAAAGGCACCCAAGCATCGAGGACTCTCCTTCATAGGGTGGCTATGAGTCAGTCGTCTGGGACTCACAGCACTTAACAACAACAGCAGCAACATAAAAGGATTGTTCAACATAAGAAAAACAATCAAAGTAATTCACCACATTAACAAAGAAAGTATCAAGAATCATATGATCTTAGTCATTGATAAAGAAAAGACGTTTGATAAAATCTAACACTCTCCTGATTAATACACTCATCAAAATTGGAATAGTAGGAAATTTCCTCAACATAGTGAAAAGCATATATGCAAAAGCAAGAGCCAATATCATTCTCAATAAAGAAAGACTAAAAGCGTTTTTCTTGTGAATAGGGAACAGACAAGGATGTCAACTATCACTAATTTTAGTCAACATTTATTGGAAGTACTTGCTAGGGCAATTTGACAAGAGAAGGAAATAAAAGGCATCCAGATTAGCAAAGAACAGTTAAACTGTCTCTGTATGCAGATGATATAATAGTATACAGAAAAAACTCCCAAGGACTCAACAAAAAAAGCTGTTAGAGCTAGTGTACCAGTTAAATAAAGTTGCAGGATACGAGATCAAGGTCCAAAAATCAGTGGGATTCCTCTACAGTAACAAAGAAGACACAGAGAAGGAAACTAAGATAGCAATATCATTTATAACAACCAACTACAAATTGAGATACTTGTGACTGAACCTAATTAGAGATGCAAAAGACCTGTATATAGAAAACTATAGAACATTTCTGCAAAAACACAGTAAAAGACCTAAAAAATGAAAAAAAAAGTGCTCTATTCATGGATAGGAAGAATCAATGTTGTCAAAATGACAATCTTACCAAAAGCAATCTGCATGTTCAACCCCAATCCCTATCCAGATACCATATTCCCTTTTTAAGGAGATTGAAAGGAAAACTCTCAAGTTTATTTCTAGTAGAAAGAGACCTTGAATAAGCAAAGTAGTTCTGAAAAACACAAATGAAGGTATAGCACTCCCTGACCTAAAAAACCTAGTACAAAGTGGTAGGAACCAAAACAGAATGGTACTGATATAATGATAGGTACATAGACCAATGGAACAGAATCAAGAATCTAGGTATTAACCTAACTATAAATGGTCCACTGATATTCAACAAGAAATTAAAACCTATCAAATGGGAAATGACAATCTCTTCAGCAAATGATGCTGGCAAAATTGGGCTGCTACTTGCAGAAAGCTGATGCAGAATCTGCATCTCACAGCACACACAAAAATCAACAGTCAAGAAATCAAAAGGCATGTTGTACTGAGAAAATCTGCTTTCAAGGATCTTTCCAGAGGACTGAAAAGCCAGGATACCAGTTTAAAGACAAAGGTGTGCCAGATTTGAGCCTTGATCTTTTCAATTACTTCCTATAAATCTGAAAGTTGAACAATGAATAAGAATAACAGAAGAATAATTTCAATGCCTTTAAGTTGTAGTACTTCAGAGGAGTACTGAACATCCCATGGACTGCCAAAAAATCCTAACAAATCTGTCTTGTAAGAAGTATATCTAAAGTGCAACTTTGAGGTAAGGATGATAAAACTTCATTTAACACACTTTGGGCATGTTGTAAAAAAGGATCAGTCCTTGGAAAAATATATTATTCTGGGATAGAAAGACCATCAGCATGCTGGATTGACACAGTGACTGAAACAATGGTTTTGAGTGTGGTGGAGAATCATGAGGATGGTACAGGATAGGGCAAAGCACCAATATGTTATTCAAAGGGTAGCTAGGAGTTATAGTTGACCCCCACATTCTTAACAACCGTTCAATGACTTCTCATGGTTAGATAGATTTATGATTAACTAACAGTAAACTCTCCAATACAGATTGCAACTCAATGTCAAAGAAACAAAAATTCCCACTGGGCAAATAGACAACTACATGTGGATGGAGAAAAGATTGAAACTATCAACAACTTCACCTTACTTGGATCCACAATCAACACCCTTGGTATTAGAAGTCAGGAAGTATGTAGTTGGAGGCATCTCCAAATTATTGAGGAATATGGTGTCATTTTGAGGACTCAGGTACAGCTGATTTAGGCTATGGTCTTTTCAATCACTTGCTATGATGCTGAAAACTAGACAATGAACAAAAATGACAAGAAGAATCGATGCTTTTAAAACTGCGGTGTTGGAGAAAAGTACTGAATATCTCACAGACTGCCAAAACAAAGATCAGATATGTCTTTTTTAAAAAATATTTTAATTTATTTATTTTTCATTTCAATGAACATCTACAGAGATTTTGGAATTCCATTCATTCATTGTTGCACCCTTCTCCCC
>NW_006399954.1:5418667-5425028 GCF_000299155.1 Elephantulus edwardii
GAGCTATGTGAGCCAGGGCGAGTTACTCAACTTCTTTGAGCTTTAGCTTCTGTTTTGGTATAGTGACTATGTTGGCTATATCCCAAGATAACTGCAGAAGTTGCAAAAAATCACAGCCACGAGAAAGCATTGTTAGAAATAAACCAAGCTAGAACTTACTTTTTGTTAGTAATAACAGATTCTATATGTTTGTGTTTGTTCCTCCACCCGCACCCCGTATACAGATCTACACAGGATTAATTATATAGAGTCCATAAAATCAGCATGCAATAATCTTTATTAAGGAGAAGGTAAGTCTCTGAAGAATGTTGTGTATTTTACGCTGCATTGAAAAACAAGGAATTCATGCAATACTATTTAAAATAGGTGCCCCTGGAGGACATTATGCTGAGTGAAATATCTCTATCACAAAAGGACAAATACTGCATGGTGCCACTGCTGTCGAATGAGACTGACATCAGGGTTGGGGTAAGACAGAAAAACTGGATAAATTATGTATACTGCATTGAAGCCAATGAAGAAGAGAACAGTTTAAAAGCAATATATTTTAGGGCATTATAATTATCATAAGAGTTCGGAGTTGCAGAGTGGAGTATACTCAGGGTGAGGTGGGGAGGTGCCGGGGGCATTGTATATCAATGTACACCATTCTATACCAATGAAGGAGTTTTTCTCTTGCTTTTCAAGGAGAAGAGCAAACTGGGGGTTGGGGTGAGGTGGGCGGGGAGAAAAGTCCAACAATGAATGAATGGAAATCCAAAATCTCTATAAATGTTCATTGAAATTAATCTTTAAAAAACGGAAAAAAGAGTGTTGTGTATTTTAGATAATATTTTCATATGCATAACCACATTTCTCTTAAGGATTCAATGATTGCATTAAGGAATGATTTGGCTTCATCTCTTGGCAAATAAAATCACTAAAGCTCAGAGTCAATAACCACAGGTAGCATGGGGACACAGTTCTCTCTCATAACAAACCTTCATAGCTTCATAGCTTCTCTATTCTACATTATAAATGTCCATGGCTCATCTTTGCATGTAGAGAGAGGACACATTATATCAATCTGTTGGCCTAGTGACAAGATAGATATATATATATATTTTTCCAGTTTAGACTTCAAAGTTCAATAGTGTGTTTTTATTTACTTGCTTGCTTGCCTTTCGAAGAAGGGCTTTTCCAGAATATTGCATCACCAGAACATCATGGCAGGTTTGATGAAACTCTGTTCTCAGTGTGTGACCTTGAGATACCCAAAGATCATTTGTCCTTAAAATTTTTTCTTATTTATTCCTAAAAATTACTGTAGAGTTATCTAATATCGGAAATTCTTTTTGTTACTGAAACATGACATTTATAGCTTTTCAACCATTCCCTGAAGACAGATACCATGCTCAGAAAAACAGTCACTGAAAGAGAAGAATATCTGTAAAGAAATGGATTGCCACAGTGACTGTAGCAATGGGCACAGCAGAGATTGTGAGGATGGCACAGGATAGGGCAGCATTTCCTTCTGTTGCAAAACGTCAGTATGAGTTGGAGCCGACTAGATGGCACCTAACAACAACAGCAACAAAAGAATCCAAACAAGACTTTTGTAGGCACTTTCAAGAAAATACAAGTCTGGACACAAAAGTCTTGCAGTAAAATCAGGATATGTTCAAAATGCAATTTTATGTGGTTGGGTGCCTACTTGTAGCAAACAAATGGACAAATACCAACCAAAATGAAAACCTTGGCATTCTGGGAAAATATGACATTGACAATAAAATGACTGAAAAAGAGTTACTCCGTAGAGCGTTCATCCTCTGTCTTTAGCAGAATAGACTGCGGAGAGGAAGCACTTTGAGCAACTGCCACTGTGGCATCTGGTGGACTCAGGGATAGGATTGTCAAGGTTTCCTTTGTGCTCTAGGCAATCAGAATTTAAACAGCAAGGAGGAAAAGATGGGACTGAAAACAAAGGATTCATTTCAGAGTGCTGGTGTCTCTACAGTTTATTTTTTGCTGTATGCTTGTGTCAGATAAGTGGACTTGCAAACTCTGTAATTAGAACTGAGGATTATGCTGGACCAGAATCCACTGGACAGCAGGGTAGTCTGTGGGCGCAGGAGCACAGCCTTAACCCCTCAGAGCACCAGGCTTGCCTGGAAAAACTTTAAGCAGAACCAACTTCTGTGTTCTTCTCTTACTTCCAGAACCTACGTGTAATTTTTTTACTTTTTTTTTTTTTGTATCTTGAGGGGAAATAATGAATTTTCTAAGAATCAATTTAAAAACTTTTCAAAACAGATAATGTAAGTACCCTGGATAATAATGGCAATGAGATAATGGAATGGACATGATTGTTTGCCAGGATGCAAAAATATTAAATTACCAGTATTTCACTTTGTCATTGGAAGTTTTCTTGATATCTATTAACTTCATGGTAAAACTAAAAACCACCGTGTCAATTATGACTCATAACAACCTTCTCTCAGGTTATTTATTATTTTTTTTCTTTGATGACTCCCTTAAAAAATAGTCTTTGTGAGGAAAAAAAAGCTCAACACCTCTCTCATTCTCTGCATTTAGCACCTAGAACATTTGCTCATTTTGTATCAATGGTGACATCTTTGAAAACAGATGTTTTTCTCTTCCAGAATAATTCCCAGCTTAAATAACTAATGATTTCTTTTATATGGTTTATATCAGTATTACAGGGATACAAAAAATAAATATACTGTAATTTCCTAAACAATAATTTGGTCATATGTTAAATAAGTAAAGAAATTTTGGTAGAAACAGTGGTTCTTTTGAAAGATTTTCTTGGACACTCCAAATATATGGTGGCATCCTATTTTGAAGTTTCTAGGAAATATCTTTATAAATACATCAGGTAAGAGGCTTTTCAGACCCCTTCTTTATTCTGTAGATGACCCTGAAAAGAGGAGGAAGAGGATTATTGAAGAAAAACTTGTGAGTGTCCTGATGTTATCACAACTTTTCCAGGGAAATTCATGTCCTTTCATTCTTGTAATCATATTTTTCATCCTCCTCTCGATCTTAGCTCCATTCTTCTGATTTAATTGTGCATTTTAATTTATCACACAGTAAAATGTCCTTGTTTTTCTTCTGATGCTCAGTGACAGTGGTCTCTCCAAACTTTTATTCTAACACCAGCAGTAAAGGATATTTTCTGTTGGTCCATACGTTCATCCTCTTTCTTCAACCATACTCTTCATTTGATGTTCTTTCACTTCTTCCTTGCTATTTTCACCTGGCAAAAGCTTATTCACCTTGTATATATCTAGAAAGACATCAAGGAGCTCCAATGATTAAGTGTTTGCCTGCTAACTGAAAGACTGGCAGTTCAAACTCATCCAGTAGCTCTGTGGGAGAAAGATGTAGTGATCAGATCCCTTGACTATTACAGCTTGAAAAAAGCTATGGAGTATTTGGCAGAGAGCTATTCGTGAGTCAGAGGCCAGCATAACAGGGCTAACTAACTGTAAAATTAGCAATAGTAACATGAGGAAGGCCGAGTCTGACTTCTACTTTCTTTATAAAGGAGAACTGCTCCCTTCAATAACATCCATGTTGTTGTTGTTGTTAAATACCCTTGAGTCATAGACGATTCATAGCGACCCTATGAATGAAAGACCTGAGCACTATTCATAGTTTCCAGAGGCAAGCCATTTCAGAAGTGGACACCACTCCTGCTTTCAAGCTTGTCTTAAACGGGAAGCTCAACCAAACACTGTCTACCATGGGTAACCGTTATCATATTTGACACATCAGTGTCACAGTGTTTAGCATCACAGCAACAACGAGTTACCTCTGTGCAGCAATGCACAGACCAGTGCTATACCACCTAGAAGAATGTTTGACATAAAACAATTTAAACCAATAACATCCATAGTACCTAACAAATAGCTACCTGGTCAGGTATGCTACTCTCCCATGTTTCTGCTCCTCTTTCTATGAGTCATTGGGTCCAATGTTCATTGCAAATTGACTCACAGACTTTACTCATGGATATCAGGTTTATTAGGAAAATAGGCTGAAGAAGATGTGGCAGAGAAAAAGAATATCGCATAGTGAGTCCAGTCTTAGTAAAGAGTCCCAAAGCCAGACTATCAGCAAGACACAATTCCTCAATTAGTTTCAGACACGGGCTTAGTAAACAGCATCTCAAAATCACACTAACAGAAGACAGCTTCTCAGTCAACAAGTGAAAGTTAAAATTAGTTCAGCAGCACAAGTAAACCTCTGGTTCCCTCACTCATTCAGCAAGCATTGTCTCATAGCAGTCACAAGTCAGTGTTTCATTAAGTTGTCCAGAAGCGAAACCTATAACTGTGACTCCATCTCAAGCGTTCATCTGATTACACCTTGCTGCAGTCTCTTCACACTACCTTCCCAATCTCTCCACAGTGTGGAAAGTGCTCTTGTGTAGGTCCTATAGTTGTTGATGATTTGCAAGATCATGTGTTCACAATTGAGATAGTTGAAGACCATGTCCCCAGTGAGAGCTAACACAATGTATAAAAAAGCCATTTTTCAAAGTCTAACATCACACTAACACAAGAAATTTTAAAAATCAACTATAAAATAGCTTTAAGGCTTGAATAATAATGACTGAATACCAGTTAAGTTATGGGATGACATAAAAAAATATCATCCATTAAGAGAGCAAAAGTTCATTCCAAAGACAAAAATGGATGTCAGAAGAGACTCTGAAAATTGCACAAAGGGAAGAAGACACCCAAGTGAAAAATCTGAACAGATTTCAAAGCACAGCTTGAGAAAACAAAGCAACATATTATGACAGAATGTTGTCAGGTGCCCTCAAATGGATTACAATTTGTGGTGATCTTATGAAAAAGAGATTGAATTCCTTATCCTGTACTATATTGATGATGTCTATCATGTTCAAGCCCATTGTTATAGTCACTATGTAAATCCATCTTGTGGAAATCGTCCTCTTTTTTACACTCTACTTTTCCAAGAAAAATATCCTGTACTAAAATTGTCACCTCTTGACAAGATGTTGCCTTGCTGAGCACTTACCACAAGGCACATTATCAATATTAACAACAAACTTTTATGTTTCTTTTCCTTTTTCCTTCCTTCCTTCCTTCCTTCCTTCCTTCCTTCCTTCCTTCCTTCCTTCCTTCCTTCCTTCCTTCCTTCCTCTCTCTCTCCATCCCTCAGCTTCAATCCTAGAGGCACACAGTTCAAATCCACACGCTGCTTCTTGGAAAAAGATGGGCAACCTCTTCCTGTGAGAATAATTGCTTTTGGAAACCTATACAAGGGTCGGCTATGTGTTGATCCTGACTCAACAGCAAACAACAATTAGTCAACTTAGTTTGTATTTCTGAATTAAATGCCATTTACAGGAAATATTTTGAACTTGATGTTAATATTTTGTTAATATTATAATGCTAATATCCTGAGGTTTATAACACAACAGAGAAGAACCATGTATATTCATGTGTATTTGTTCTAGAATTTAAAAAATATTAGTATTAATAATTCTTGCCATCTTCATTTTTCAATGATTGTTTAGTCCTCAAAAAGTCAGTTTTCAGGGGAGCTCTGGTGGCCTAGGGGCAAGGAGCTGCAACTACAATCCCAGAGGCATACTGTTCGAATCCACCAGATGCTCTGCCGGGGATGGAGGGACAATCTCTTCCTGTACTAGTCAGATCCGATTTGACGGTACACTCACACAAAATTTAAAAAAAAAAAGTCAGTTTTCATTTCTGTGTCTCAAATCATGTAGCAGTGAGTACCTCTTTAAATACTGTTAAGTGGCATCAAGTTGACTACAACTCATAACAGAACTATCTATGAACAGTGGAAATACACCCCATTTATCCTGTGATATTCTCATAATCTCTGTTATATTTAAACCCACTGTTCCTTCAACGCAGAGATTACTAATACTCATACTTCTTGAGTACTCTTAGAAGGAAAACAGGAGTGATAAAATAATGTTAAATTCCTTTTTTCATCATCAACTCATAGTGACCCAGTGTAAAATGGAAGGAAACTTTGCCAAATCTGTAGTCATCTCACAATTTCATTTGTGTTTTAAGTCCACTGTGGCTATTATTGTCTGAAAAAAAATCTTGTTTAGGATCTTCTCGTTCACAGATCACTTACTTTTTCCCAGTATATTTTCCCTTCTTGACAACATGTCTAACATACACCATCCTTGCCTTCAGGAACACCCTGGTTCTGATGACAGTCATGGTCTATTCAAGAATTTTCTCAAACTCTATAATACCATAATTCAAAAACAACAATTATTATTTTGTCTTTGTTGTTCATTGTCTAACTTAAACATGTTGTTGTTGTTGTTATGTGCCAT
>NW_006399954.1:5426125-5427550 GCF_000299155.1 Elephantulus edwardii
ACCTGATGTTAAGGAATTTTACATTGTCAACCAAAAGGCCAGCAATTTGAATGAATCAATTTCTCTGTCAGAGAAAAATGACCCATCTCCTTCCAAGAAATCTACAACCTCTGAAAACTTGCTGGATGTTCAGCTATGAATTGAGTCTGACTCAATGAAACTCCTAGGTTAAGGAAACTAGATTAATTTCTGAATATGTCTTTAAGCCAAATTTTTAAGTAATTCAGAAGAGGTGCATATAATTCTTATAACCTTATATTCACTTTTTAAAAGTTGATCTTGTCGTCATGTACTATTCAGTCAGAATCAAGCCATAGCTGGACTTTGTGAGGATTTTCAGAGGCAGTAAATCAGATGAGGGGAGATTGTCCATTTTTCTGGTTTGATAGAAACTGAAAGAATAAGGGAAACTATGTCCCTTGTTTTTGTGATTGTTATGTGCCATTAAGTCACTGCAACTCATACTGACCCTATGTACCATAGTTCTGAACCCTCTCCTATTCTGAGCCAATATCACTGTCACCCATACAACTACACTGAGTCAATCAATCTCAACCAGAATCTCTCTTGTACTGTCCCTCCACTCTTCCAAGCATGATGTCCTTATCCAAGGCCTAGTCTCTCCTGGCAACATGTTCAAAATATGGGGGACGGAACTTCAAAATCCTTGCCTTAAAGGAGCAGCTAGGCTTCACCCTCTTCAGGATATGCCTGTTTGTTTTCTAAGCAGTCTATGGTATGCTCAATGCTCTTATCCAGCACCACAACTCAGAGGCATGAATTCTTCTATCATCCTTGGTCATTGTTCAGCTCTGTGAGACATAGTGAGTAAAGACAAAGACGGTGGCTTAGAATAGGCACACTTTAGTTTCTAGACTGACATCACTGCTCTTCAGTACTCTGGAAAGGTCTCTAACAGCAGATTCTCCCAGTACAATTTGTATTTTGATTTCCTGACTGCTGGTTCCAGAGTGTTACTCATAGAATTAACCAAGTTAAAATTGTTAAAATTTCAATCTGTTTTTTCTCTACTACAGTGCTACCAATGGGCCCAGTGGTGAAAATCTTTGTTTTCTTGATATTGAGCTTCAATCCATAATGAAGACTGAAGTCCTTGACCTTCTGCAGAAAATTTCTCAAATCTACCTCAGTTTCAGCAAACAAGAAGCATGCAGGCTTTTTTGAGTCTTCCCCCAATCCTGATGTCACGTTGCTCTTCATAGCCTCTCAGATATTCTGTTGCACATATAGATTGAAAAGGTATTGAGATAGTATGCGTCCCTGCTGTACATTTCCCCTAATTTCGAACCGTGCGTTTCCTTTCTTGTTCTGATAACTGCCCTCTGGCCCAATTTCAGATTTTGCAAAAGCAAAAGTGTTCTGGAATTCCCATTATTCTCAATGTTAGCCATAATTTTTTGTGAT
>NW_006399954.1:5427929-5438288 GCF_000299155.1 Elephantulus edwardii
GAAGACCCTCTATGAGGTGGATTGATTCAGTGACTGGGGTACTCGGGATGGGTGTGTCAGAGGCAATGAGATTGGCACAGGATAGAGCACAGTTTAGGGCTGTTGTACACAGGGTCGCTATGAGTCGCAAACGACTCGACGGAACATAACAACAACAACACAACTGGTACTCTATGCTTTCAGCTAATATCCATCTAACATTGGTTATAATGTCCTTAATGCCACTGTCTCTTCTACACTCAGATTACACATCTTACAGTTCTCTGTTGATGTACTGTTCCAGTTGTTTTTAGATAAACTTCCTCAGGATCTTACTTTCTTGTGATATTAATGAGATTGCTCAATAATCTTCACACTCTGCTGGATCACTTTTTTTGAAATGGGAATAAATATAACTTTCTTCCAGTCACTTGACCAAGTAGTTGTTCTCCAGATTTCTTAGCACTACGCACTGTGTGCGTTCAGAACAGCATCTGTTTGTTGAAATATGTCAATTGGTATGCCATCAATATGCATTCATAATAATGAGTGACTATAATGTAAACACTGCAAACAGGGAAGGATTGTTAGTTCAGAAATATAAATTTGGTGACAAAAATGAGGCTGGAGGTAGAATGATAGAATTCTATACATTCAATTATTTATTCATTGAAAATTTCTCTTATAATTAAAACAAGCAACAACTATGCACATGGACCTCACCTGATGGCCTACACAGGAATCAGATTGGTCATATCTATAGGGGAAAAAATCATTAGAGAAGCTCAATGTCAGCTTCAAATTCTAGGCCAAGTGATGATTGTGGAACAGACCATCAACTACTCAGAGACAAATTCAAACTAAAGGAAAATACAATAAAATAATATCCATAAGAACTATAGTTTGACCTTGAATCAATTCCACCTGAATTTAAAGGCCATCTCAGGAAGAGGTTTGAAGACTACTCATGAGCTAAAACCAGATGAGCTGTGGGAAGATATAAAAAAAATATCATCTATGAAGAGTACAAAAGGTCATTACAAAGACAGAGAAGGGAGTGAAAACCAAAACTAATGTCAGAAGAGACTCTGAATATTGTGCTAGAGCACGGAGAAGCCAAAACAAAAGGGAAGAAATAAAAAAGTGAAGGAGCTGAACAGATTCAAAGGGCAGCTAGGGAAGACAAAGCAAAGTATTGAAATGTACAAAGAGCTGGAGTCAGAAAATCAAAAAAAGACAAACTTGCTCAGATTTTTTAAGCTGAAGTAACTGAAGAACAAATTAAAGTCTTGACTTTCAATACTTAAATATACTATGGGCAGAATAATGAATGACTCAGGAAGCATCAAAAGAAGATAGGATGTGCTTTTTCGGGGCTTCTTTCCATTCCAAACAAAACTGGATATTGCCTTTTCCATCTCGTTGAAGAATGGGATTGGTATTTGTATTGGAATTGCATTAAATGTGTAAATTGCCTTTGGTAGTATTGCCATTTTCACAACATTGAGTCTTCCTATCCATGAGCAAGGGATATTCTTCCACTTTTCAAGATCTCTTTTTGTTTCTTGTAGTAATGCCTTGTCATTTTCTTTGAAAGAGTCCATTGTGCTTCTGGTTAAATTTACTCCCAAGTATTTAATCATGTGATTAGCTATTGTGAAAGGTATTGTTTTTCTTAGTTCTGGCTCTGTATTCTCTTTGTCACTGTAGAGAAATCCAACTGATCTTTGTTTGTTGATCTTGTATCCTGCCACTTTGTTAAATTGATCCACTGTATCCAATAGTTCAGACAGTTTACCAGTGGCTGGTTCATTTCTGGGCAGTCAGTGTGGCCCAAGAGAGCTTGGCCAAATTCCCCACCTGTGGGCATGCCCTTGGATGCTCTCCTAGGTAATTGGGAGTGCCCCTGAAAACCCAGTCAGAATCCTACCGGCCTTTCTCCTGCCAGATTAGTTCTATTACAGCTTGGCTGGTGGCTCCGGATAATGGCTGGATCTACAGCAGTACCCTGGGGTAACAGGGCTGTGGCAGGCAGGGGCTGAGGTACATGGTTGTGGAGCTGCAAAGGGGGGAGGGGGGGAGGCGGGAGGGAGAGGAAACAAGGGGCTGTGGGAGGGTGCGGGAGCACAGGGCTGGGACACTACCACCAGAAGGCAGGGGCCAGGGTTTGGGCACTGCTGGGGGTTTATGCAGCTGCACCCTGCATGGTGGGGTCACTCAACAGTGGGCCACAGGGGAGTCACACAGTGGTGGGCAGTTGCTCCTCCAGAGTCACACAGTGGCAGGTGGTTGCTTCCTACTTGATCCTGGTGAGTGGGTTCCACAGTGGCTTCCCTGGTGTCTTTTGGCTGTGACTCATCTGTCTTGTGTGAGGTTCAAATTCCAGCTCCCGGGCCGCGCTTGCTGAGTTCCGGCTTGTACAATTTGATGGGTGCAGGGGTGAGGGAAGTTGGAAGAATCTGTTCTGGAAAATAATGTATTTGAATTTTGTAAATAAACTAGTATAATTCAAAAATAAAAGAAGAGAAGATAGAAGGTGTACATGGAGTCACTATACCAAAAAGAATTGGCTGACAGAGAAGAATTTCATGGAACAATATATGATCAAAGAGGCAATGGTGGTGAAGGAGGAAGTTCAGGCTGATCTGAAGAAACTGGCAAACAAGACCCTAGGAATCAGTGGCTTACCAATTGACATTGTTCTGGTCATGTACCATCAACTCTGAACAGACTCCTGATGAGTTTTTAGCAATAAATACAGGAAGGAGATGGACCATCTCTCCCCTGTAAAGCAGTTAATGGATATGAACTATGCACCTTCAGGATTGCAGCACAGCTTTTTTTTTTTCAACACAGCTTCTTACCACAAGGCCAGCAGATAAAATAAAAGCACATGAATGTCTAAATGGAAAAAAAATTTACTGTGTAAACTTACATATAAACCACAACCAAAAGTATAAAGAAAAAGCAAATTGAGAACTGTTCAAGCCTTTTATAACAATTTAGCAGAAAAAAAATCAAGTTTCTGTTAAGTGTTGTCACATTGAGTACAAAGCAAAGCCATCCTATTAACAACAGATCTGAATTTTGTGCTATCTATCCTATACCAAAATTTTTGACACACTAGAGCCCATTGCAGTAGTGCCCATGCCAATACATCTGGTTGAGGGTCTTTCTCTCTTTCACTGACCATCCACCTTCTCAAGCACGGTGTCCCTCTCCAACAAATAGCCTCTCTTAGCAACATGCCCAAAGTATGTAATTAAGAAGCTTTAGTATCTTTGCCTCCAAAAAGCACTCTAGCTAAACTTTATCCAAATGTATTTATTTGTTCTTTTGCCAGTCCATGGGATATTCAGCTTTCTTCTCCAGCACCACAGTTAAGGGAATCATTCTTCTTCTGTAATTTTTATTCATTGCCCAGCTCTCAGACTCATAGCAAGTGACCAAAAAGACGAAACTGACATCACTCTTCTCATTAAATTGGAGAGGTTTCCCACTGGACACTTTCCCAGTGCAATATATCTTCTAATCTCCTAACTCCTGGTAGAAATGGTGCTGATTGTGAATCCAAGTAAGATGAAATTATTGTGGTTATTATGTGCCATCGAGTCGCTAGTGACCCTATGGACAAAAACTCTAAACACTGCCCTATCCTGTGCCAACCTCACGGTCTCCGGTTCACTCATTGCCACCACCCCAATCACAGAATCAATTCATCTCATGGAGGGTCTTCCTCTCCTACACCGACCCTCCATGCTCCCAAACATGATGTCCCTCTCCAAGGAAGAGTCCCTCCTTGTAACATGCCCAAAATATGTCAGGCAAAGCTTCAGAATCCTTGACTCCAAGGAGCATTCTGGCTTCACCCTCTCCAGAACAAACCTGCTTTTTCTCCTAGCAGTCCGTGGTATATTCAACACTCTTATCCAGCACCACAGCTCAAAGACATCAATTCTCTTTCCATCATCTGTAGTTACTATCCAACTCTCTGATGCATAGCACATAATTGCGAAGATTATAGCCCGGACAAGGCACACCTTAGTCTCCAGCCTGATGTCGTTGCTCTTCAGCACTCTTGAGAGATCCCCAACAGCTGACTTTCCCAGTGCAATTTGTCTCTTGATTTCCTGGCTGCTTTTACCAAGAGTGTTGACTGTGGAGCCAAGCAAACTAAAACTGTTAACTATCTTAATCTCTTCACCATCCATACTGATGCTGCCAATTGGACCAGTGGTAAGAATCTTTGTTTTCTTAATGTTGAGCTTCAGAATTGTTGACAATTTCAATATTGATGTTGTCTATTGGTCTAGTGGTAAGAATGATTGTTTTCTTGATGTTGAAAAGCAAACAATACTGAAGGCTCTATTCCTTGATCTTCTACAGCAAATACCTCAAGTACTTCTCACTTTCAACACACAAGGTTGTGGCATCTGCATAATGCAGGTTATTGATGTGTCTTTCTACAGTCCTAAAGTCACTCCTTCATAGAGTCCTGTTTCTCAAACAATTTGTTTAATATGAGATTGGGTATGTATAGAGAAAGGATACTTTATGACCCCCTCCTTTTATTAATTTCAAATCCTTGCTCTGTTCACACAATAGCATCTTGGTCTAAGTACACATTTCAAATAAGCACAATTAAGTGTTCTGTGATTACCATTGTTCTCAGTGTTAGCCACAATTTGTTTTGATACACACCATCAAATGCATTTGCATAGTCAATATCACAAAAGTAGACATTCTTCTTGTATTCTTTACTTTCAGCCAAGATCCATCTGACATCAGCAATGGCAACTCTAGTGTCACAGCCTGTTCTGAATCCTGTTTCTACTTTTGCTAGATTTCTATGTTTTGCTCTAGCCATTTTTTATGATCTTCAGCAGTATTTTGTTTCCATGTAATATCAATAATATTGTTTTATAAACTGTACCAAAAGAAATTGGCAGACATGCAAGAATTTCATGAAACAATGTATGAGCAAGATGAAACAATGTATGAGCAAGAGCCTATGGTGATGAAGGAATAAGTTCAAGCTGCCTTGAAGGAATTGGCAAAAAATAAGGCCCCAGGAGTAGATCATATACCAATTGACATATTTCAACTAACAGATGCTACCCTAGATGTGCTCACCAAGTTTTGTCAAGAAATCTGGAGGACAACCACTTGGCCAACTGACTGGAAGAGACCTATATTTGTTCCCATTCCAAAGAAAGGTGACCCAACAGAGTGTGGAAATCGTCAAACAATATCATTGATATCACATGCAAGCAAGATTCTGCTGAAGATTATCCAAAAAGGGTTCAACATGGCAACAGAGAACTGCCAGAAGTGTAGGCTGTGTTTAGAAGAGGCCCTGGTACTAGGGATATTGTAGCTAATGTTAGATGGATCTTGGAGGAAAACAGAGAATACAAAAGGAGTGTCTATCTGTGTTTCATTGATTATGAAAAGATGTTTGACTGTGTGGATCATAATAAACTGTGGCTGACTCTGAGAAGAATGGTAATCCCAGAACACTTGATCATGCTAATGTGAAAACTATGCTTAAACCAAGAGCCAGTTGTCAGAACAGAGCAGGGTAACACTGCATGGTTCATAATTGTGAAGGATGTATACCAGAGATGTGTCCTTTCTCCATACATTTTCAACCTATATGCAGAGCAAATTATCCAGGAGATTGGGCTCTATGAGGAGAAGTATGGCACCAGTATTGGTGGAAGATTCATCAACAATCTGCTTTATGCAGATGACACATGCCTTCTTGCTGAAATTGAGAAGGACCTAAAGAGCTTGCTGCAGAAAGTCAAGGACTGTAGCCTTCAATATGGATTGAGGCTCAATATCAAGAAGACAAAGCTTGTCACCACTGGGCCAATTGGCAGCATCAGGATGGATAGTGCAGAGATTCAGATTGTTAACAGCTTTAGTTTCATTGACTCCACAGTCAACACTCTTGGCACCAGTTGTTGTTAAGTGCCGTCTAGTTGCAGGCGACTCATAGCGACCCTATGGAAGAAAGTCTTAGAGACCTCCTATATAACTTTTGTCCTTTCTCCAGGTTCATAGGGTTTCCTGAGGCAAGCTATTGTGGAAGTGGATGCCACTCCTGCTTCCAAGCTTGTTTTAATCGGGGAGCTTCACCTAGCACTGCCCACCATGAGGAACCATTCTCTCATTTGACTCATCAGTGTCACAATATTTGGCTTCACAGCAACCACGGTTACCTCTGAACAGCAAGTGGACATACCAGGGTTACACAATGTAGAAGAATGTTTCACCAAAAACAATTAAATGCGGGCCTGAGGGCCGTGGAGTAGAGTCACTCACTTTTGGCTTGGGAGCATGGCTTTCTCTCCACTAGGCCAACTGCTCTCTATCTATGCTGTTGGTGGTGGTGGTGGGTGTTAAGTGCCATCGAGTCGCAGGGGACTGGACTCATAGCAACCTTATGAAAGAAAGTACTGGCACCCGTAGCCAGGAAATTAAAAGAGGTATTGCAATGGGAAAGTCTGCTGTTAGGGACCTCTCGAGAGTACTGGAGAGCAGTAGTGTCACTCTAGAGCCTAAGGTGCTGCCTGATATAGGCCATGGTCTTTGTAATCACTTGCTATGTATCAGAGAGCTGGACAATGACTAGGGAAAATAGAAGGAGAATTGATGCCTTTGATCTGTGTTGATGAAGAAGAAGATTAAATATACCATAGACTGCTATGAAAACGAACAGATTCAACCTAGGGAGATTTAAAATAATGTGCTCCCTGGAGGCAAAGATTCTGAAGATTCGTCTGACATACTTTTGACATGTTGCAAGGAGGGACTAGTCCTTGGAAAAAGACTTCATGCTTAGGAGGGTAGAGGGACAGCACAGGAGAGGAAAACCCTCTGTGAGGTGGATTGATTAGGTAACTGGAGTAGTGGGGTAAGTGTGTTGGAGACAGTGAGATTGGCACAGGACAGAGCAGGGTCTAGGGCTGTTGTACATAGGGTCGCTTTGAATCACAAGTGACTCAATGGCACATAACAACAACAATTTCCATATTCTATTGGATAACCTTTTTTTCAGAATGGGAATAAATATGCATCCCTACCAGTCAGTTGGCCAGGTAGCTGTCCTCCGAATTTCCTAGCATAAACTGCTGAGTACATCCAGAGCTTCATCCGTTAATTAAGACATGTCAGTTGGTACCTCATTGAATCCTGTGGCCTTATTTTTTTGTCAATGGCTTCAAGTGGAGCTTCAACTTCTTTCATTACCATTGTCTCTTGTTCATATGGTCCTTCCTGAAATTTCTCAGTGTCAATTTTTTTTGATACAGTGTTTCTGTGTATTCCCTCAATCTTTTGAGGCTTCCTGTATTATTAAACATATTTCCCACAGCATCCTTCAATATTGAGACTAAAGGTTTAAATTTGTTTTTCAGTTCTCTCAGTTTGAGAAATGCTCGGTGAGTTCTTCCCTTTTGATTCTCCAATTTCACCTCCTGCACATTCCATTATGGTATTTTGCTTTGTCTTCTCAAGCTGCCCTTTGAAATCTTCTATTCAGCTTTTTTTTTTTTTTTTACTTTTTGTTTGCCTCTTGACATTCTAGTGCAATTTTCACTATCTTCTGATATCAAATTTGATTTTTTCATCTTTTCTATTCTGTCTTTGTAATGTCCTTTTTCTCACTTCATAAATTATATTCTTGATCATCTAGTCTTTGACCACTGGTGTTGAGTGTTTCAAACCTGTTTTTAAGATGATTTTTAAATTCCGGTGGAGTAGACTTAGGATTCTATTTTCGCTGTCATAGACTTTTTTTCCCCTCAGTTTAAACTTGCACATGAGTAAGTGATTATTTGTTCCAAATCTATTCCTGGCCTCATTTTAATTTCTCATACTGAGCTCGTCTAAGTTTTTCCACCAATGTAATCAATCAGATTCCTCTGCAGTCATCAGGTGATGTCTATGTGTGTAGAGTGTTTGTGTCTTTTCAAAAGGCATTTGCAGTTAATCACATACAAAATTTGATTATTCTATTTCTAGTGTCATGTCTGTCATCACGTCCATACTTTCTGACTACTATGCCTTCTTCATTGTTTCCAAATTTTGCATTCCAGTCACCAGTTGTCATTACACATCTTGATTGCATGTTAGGTCAATTTTGTAGCGCAAAAACTATAGAAATACCTAATATCCTTTTTGGCTCTAGATGTAGGAGCTTATATTTGAATAATAGCCATATTAACAGGTCTTCTTTGTATGCACATGGATAATACTCTTGTATCACTCACAAAAGTGTATTTCAGGATAGAACTTGAAATTTTCTTTTTAACTATGAATACAGCATCATTATTCCTCTGTTTTTAATTCCAAGTGTAGTATAATGTGTATTGTCTGATTCTCATCCTACTAATGCCTACAATATTGAAGTTCATGAATTACATTTCCATTTTCACAACTTCTAGTTTTCCAACATTTATGTTTCATATATTCCATAGTCCAATTATTAAAAACAGTTTACCACTGTTTTTCCTCATTTCATTTGGCTTTCAATCTGGACATTATAGTACATCTAATACTATAACTCTCTGTGTTCTTCTGTTTATAAAGTTTTCAGAGGACTGCTATTTAAGAAGTAGAGGGTCAATTATGACTCCTACTCTGTCTTAATCCGGGAACTCTACTAAAACCTGTCTACTGTGGGTGACCCTTGTGACATTTGACACATCATTGTTATATCTTTAAGCATCATAGCAACCCACAAGTTACCTCAGTTACAGCTGTAGTAATTAGAACAATGAATTTCTTCAATACAAGAAACTGACAAATTACTATTGTATCTCTAATAGCAAACTGTTGTTGTTATTGATTGCCATAGGGTCAAGCACAACTCAAAGAGACCTGATGAACAAAAGACCTGAAGCCTTTATGTAACTATTGATATTTATAAAAGTTCATAGAGTTTCCAGAGACATATTGTTGAGGAAGTGGATGCCACTTCTGCTTCCAAACCTGTTTTAAACTGAGGGTTCCACCAAACGCTGTCCACCATGGGCAACTGTTATGGCATTTGACACCTGATGGCACAAGGTTCAGTATCACAGCACCCCCAGGTTACCTCAGTACAGCATAACAACAGAAGAATGTTGTATCACTTAGAAGACTGTTTCTTCAAAATACAATAACAACCAACTTTAAATACAAAGGCCCTCCCTGAGACCTTGTTGACTCTAAGAAAGAGCTTAAATTTAAAAAACTAATCAATATAGTATGTTATTGTTGTTATGTGATGTTGAGTCACCTGCAATGTACAGTCACGCTATGCACAGCAGCTCTGAACCCTTCCCTGTCCTGAGCTAGCCTCACAAATTCTGGCACACCAATCACCATTTCCCCAGATGCTGGATCAATCCATCTCATCCAGGGTCTTCCTCTCCTGCACCGTCCCTCTACCTTTTCAAGCATTATGACCTTCTCCAAGGACTAGTCTGTTCTAGCCACCAGCCCAAATTATGTGAGGTGGAGCTTCAAAATCCTAGTTTCATTTAACAAGATGGAAAAGGTAATCTCCAGTTTCATTTGGAATGGAAAGAAGCTACAAATAAACAAAGCACTCCTTAAAAATAGAAAAAAGGTAGGAGGCATCTCACTCCCTGATTTCAAATCCTACTACACTGCTGTGGTGGTTAAGACAGCATGGTACTGGTACAATGACGGACACATAATTCAATGGAACAGAATTGAGAACCCAGAAATCAGCCCATCTACCTATGGTCAACTGATTTTGGGCAAGGAAATGAAATCAGGTAAGTGGGGAAACGACAGCCTTTTTAACAAATGGTGTTGGCAAAATTAGAAAAGTATCTGCAGAAGACTCAAGCAAGATCTACACCTTACTCCATATACAAAAACCAACTCAAGGTGGATCATGGATCTAGGACTAAAATAAAGGACTATAAACTTCATTAAAGAAAAGCTTGGACGAACTCTAGTAGTGCTAATCAACAACATAAACAGTCTCCCAAGTATCCTGAAAAATCTACAACCTGGAGAAGATAAAAATAGATGAATGGGACCTTCTAAGAATCAAATCTCTATGCACATCCAAAAACTCCTCCAACAGGGTAAAAAGGGAAGACCCACACTGGGAAAAGGTATTTGGTAATGACAAGTCAGATAAGGGACTTATATCTAGAATTTATAAAATACTTGAGCACCACAATAAGATAAAGGTAAACAATCCAATCAATAAATTGGCACAGGATATGAACAGACATTTCACCAAAGAAGACATTCAGAGGGCTAACAAGTACATGAAGAAATATTCAAAATCCCTAGTTCTAAGAGAGATGCAAATCAAAACAACTATGAGATATCATCTCACCCCAGTCA
>NW_006399954.1:5443772-5448974 GCF_000299155.1 Elephantulus edwardii
GGTGCGATTGGCACAGGAGAGCGCGGAGTTTAGGGCTGTTGTACATAGGGTCGCTATGAGTCGTAGGCGACTCAACAGCACATAACAACAACAACAACAACAACGGACGTTGAGTAGTTAGAAAATTTATGATTCATGTTCTCTTTATTAACAGGGTACAATGGGGAATCAAGTATATCAGAGATGTTAAAGACAACACAACATCAGATATGGTTCATGTCTCTTAGTCATAGAATTACTATGAACTGTACTAAACTAGATTACACTTAACAACAACAACAATGAGATATTTCAAAATTTCAAGGGAAACACAGTAATTCTTAACAACTTTTGGACAATTGGAGACCTGATGACATAGTAGAGTGTTGTTTGTGACCTGCTTGCTACAACAATTACCCTACTGGCATCCCCTCTTTTGCTTGCCTCTTCCACGCCATTTACATGTTATAACTCACCAGTTCTGTAATGCTTCTCAAATGTAAATAGAACAATAAAATGTTAGGATCCCCAGTGTATAAAATGAAGTCTAAACTCCTTCATCTAATTTGCAAGATTGATTTTAACCTTATCTCTATCTGCCTACTTGTCCCACATCATTCTGATTCTTCTCCTCTTCCAACATTTTGAGCTTTCTCGCTTTCTTTTGTTTTGTACCATCTACTGATAACATTCTCCCCTCATTTAACCGAAATGATTCATATATTCATCTGTCTTATCACTGCTAAAGTAGAGCTCTAGTGGCCTCAACTGTAGTGAATTCTACTAAACTAAAAGAGATGTCTCTCTGCTGATTTGAATTCACCAGCATCCCAGGAGGAAGATGGGCACTTTACCTCATTGTGATTTACAGCTTTGGAGGTTATGATATCAGCTTAAACTTTACTAACCTTTAAAGTCTTCCCTTACCCATCAACACTAACTTTGAAACTTATCTAATGTTATAGTTTCCATATTACCTTCTCACAACATCTCTTTTGTTGTTGTTGTTGTTCTGGTGTGTTTATCTCCATGTGGGAAAAAATGTTCTCACTTTCCTTAATATTTTATTTGATCACTGAGAACATATTAGTGACATGGTATTCAGTCATATAACCTTCTAACATTTATTTTCTCCTTATTTTATGTCTGATGCTCTTCTTAACTCATTATTTTAATTATCTTATTTTTTTTCAGTCAGTAAGATCTTGAGGTAGTAGCTGTTATCATACTCTTTGCAGGAGAACAAATTAAGTCACAGAAAAGTTAAGAAACATGTTCAAGCATTAAGAAAGTAACAGAGTGAGGATACTTGCCCATTGTTGGCTGTCTAAGCAAATGAAAGTAAATTAATGAGTGAGGACCTGGAAAAAATTATCAGGGTCAAGTTCATTTCCTCATGGAAGATAACTGTGTGGTGCTACAAGTAGGGTTTCTCTCTGCATTGTCTGACTCCAAATTTTATGTGTTCATTGACTGTTCCACACTGCCCTTTATATTTTTAATTGTTTTAAAAGCAAATGCATTTTGGTTCTCTGCGGGTATGGTTTTAATAAGCCTATTTAAATATTCATAATTCAAATGGGAAATCCCTTGCTGCAGCCTTCTGTGATTCACAGATTTCGGTAAGTGGCCTCTGCTCTTGATGGCAAGGACCTGATGCAAGAACTGGTCCAACATTTATCCTACTTCCTGTCTGATCAGACTCTCAGAACAGACTGCTAAGCCAGGAGGTTACAATAGCTTGTCACTGCTTCCAAAATATTAATTGGATGGTAATATATTTGCTCTATAGGCAGGTGGTTCATAACCTCACTGGGAAAGTACATAGTGGTGATAAAAAGGGTCTCAATTCTAGGAGAAATTATGATGTTTCAGAGTGTTTCTGCAGTTAACTGAGTTGGTAATTTATTTTCTTCTTGTTTCTGCCAAATTCATATTCACTTAGCATTGTTAAGCTCTACAGTAAGATGTTTAGATCCAAATACGTGATTTTGGGACATTTCTCAGTCTTTTTCTGTTTTGTTTTTAAGTTCCATCAAGTTGAACTGACCAATAACTGATCCTCATGCAGGTTTTCAAAGGCAGTAAATCTCTCAGGAGGAAATAGCTCATCTTTCTTCTGCAGAGCAGCTGGTGGATTCAAACCAAGAGCCTTTGGGTGGGCAGTGCAATTCCTTACCACTGGACCAACAGTGCTCCCTATGGGGAGCATATAGCTCCATATTCAAACACTGTGTGTTGTTGTGATACTGTCAGCAATGTCACCAGTATGTCAAATACTAGAAATATCACTCATGAAGGACAGGCTTCAGCAGTGTCAACTGACTAAGAAGCACGACTGGCCACCCACTTCCAAAATAACAGACCTTTGAAAACCCTAGTGATTATAGAAAAACATTGTTGGATATAATGCCAGAAAATTAACCGCCTAGATTGGAAGATACTAAAAATGCAAGGGGAAGGGCAGCCTCATAAGAGAGTGGACAATAACAGTAACGTTGACCCAATCAAGGACCTCTATTTGTTGAAGCAGCAATACTAAAACCAAGAAGAAACAGTTATAAATATCCATTTATAATTGGAACATGGAATGTATAAAGTATGAATACAGGAAAATTAGGAGTTGTAAAAAAAGAAGAAGAACGAGGAGGAGGGAGAAAGAGGTGGAGAAGGAGGAGGGAGAGGGAGCTGAGAGAGGGAGAGGGAGAGGGAGAGGGAGAAGGAGAAATAGAACACATAAATACCAAAATCCCAAGTGTTGTTTAGTTGAAATGAACTGATACCAGCCATTCTAAATCATACAATTATAGGATTTACTGTGTCAGAAATGACAAATTGAAGAGGAAAGGGACTGCATTCATCATCAAAAAGAACATTTCAAGATTTATCTTGACATATAAGGCTGTAGTTGTGGAGTTGTGTAGTTATTCACTGTTGGTGGGAGTGTAAAATAGTGTAACCACTGTGGAAGGAGGTATGGCACTTTCTCAAAAAGTTGCAAATAGAAAAATAAACAAACTAAATTAAAAAAAAAGTTGCAAATAGAGATACCATTTGACCCAGCAATTCCACTACTAGGAATATACCTCAAAGAAACCATAGCCACCACCCAAGCAGCCATATTTATCAAGGCTTTGTTCACAATAACAAAGAGTTGGAAACAACCTAAGTGCTCATCAACAAATGAATGGATAAGGACTCATGAAATATTACACAAAATGGATGACCCTGGAGGACATTATGCTGAGTGAAATATCTCAGTCACAAAAAGACAAATTTAGCATAATGCTACTGTTCTAAAAGAGGGCTGAACAATAAACTCACCTTGACCTAAAAAAAAAAAGAGGGCTGACATGATTAGACATTATTGTTATGACAAGAGTTCAGAATGAAGGTAGCATAGTGGAGTGGACTTGGGTAGAGGGATTGAATAACAATGAAAGACTTTTTCTTTTACTTTTCAAAGAGAAGAGTCAAGTGGGGTGGGGCATGGGCAGGGAGAAAGTGCAACAATGAGTGAATGGAAATCCCAAGACTCTGTAAACTTACATTAAAATAAAAAAATATATAATGCAAGGCTGTGAATGATAGGATACTGTTAATATGCATACCAGGAAAACTACTAATACAGCTATTATTTAAATATTTGCATCAACCACTAAAACTAAAAAAAAAGAAGGAAATGAAGACTTCTAGCAACTTCTGTAGTGTAAAATAGATTGAGCATGCAATCAAGCTGTATTAATAATAATTGGTGATTAGAATGAAAATTTGGAAACAAAGAAGGAATAATAGTTGGAAAATATGGCCTTGGTGACAAATAAGGCTGGAGATAGCATGATGGAATTCCAAAGAATTATTTACTCTTGCAAATACTTTTAATCAACATAAATAACTATTACATATATACATTGACTTTACCTGATGGACTAAGGAATAAGATTTCTTACATCTGTGGAAAAAGACAGTGAAGCTCATTATCAGTAGTCAAAATAAGGTCACAGACTAAGAAATAGAGACCATCAATTACTTATGTGTACATGCAAGTTCAAAGTGAAGTTGAATAAAATCATGTTAAGTCCATGATAACCAAAATAGGACCTTGAGCCTATTAAAAACCATCTCCAGATGCACTCAACTCTAATGATCAAAGACCATATGAACTCTTAGGTGAGATCAAAGATATCACCCATGAAGAAAGCAAAATATTAGTATAAGGACATAGAAGAGAAAAAACACTAAAACAGATTTTGGGGAAAACTCTGACAATTACAGGAGAACAAAGAAATCAAAACAAAAGGATGAAATGCTCAAGTAAGAGAGGTAAACAGCAGGGGAGCTCCAGAAGCCAAAGTGTAACGTGTGATCTATCACGCTGGAAATGAAAAGGTGAGAAAAACGGGGTCATTTTCATAGTTTAAAAGGCCATTTCTAGATCCATCCAGAAATGCAAGGTTGTGAGTGACAGAATATTCCTTCCACAGATGTAATATATCTGATTCCTGTATAGAATATCAGGTGAAATCCATGTGTATAACCTGCATTTATGTTTCTTATAAAAGGCATTTTTATACATAAATCACTATGCAGAATTCTATCATTCTATCCTCAGTCTTATTTTTGTCATCAAGTCCATATTTTATTACTCCTAATACTCTCTGGCTCCCAAGTTTTGCATTCCAGTAACCCATTAATACTAATGCATCTTGGTTGCATGTTCGGTTGATTTCTGACTGCAACAGTGGATAGAAATCATCTATTTCCTCCTCTTTGGCTCTGGTTGTTGGTGCATTCATTTATGTAGTAGTGGTATTAACAGGTCTTCCTTGTATGCATATGGGTATTATTCTTGTTTCTGCTTGTGACTCACCTCTCATAAAGCCTATTACTATCCTAGGTGGCCCACAAATTCAGGTTCCCTCTACTTACTCAGTTTCTCTGCAGGAAAGGCACAGGTATCTTTCAGTACCTCTATGCACTCTGTGTGATCTTGTGCAACCTGTTGGGAGTCTCTTATCTGAGTGTAGCCCACCAGTTCTAAAGTCTACCAACAATATCTTATTGAATGAATGCATGAATAAATGAATGAATCCTCTTAAATCTTCCTTTTATCTCCTTTGTATATAGAGCATAGTTTAACAAATTATTTGATTTCTAGTACACACATTTCTTACATTTATTTGCATGTCAGAGTAGTAGAACACATGCTTCCCTTCGTAAAAT
>NW_006399954.1:5449962-5451130 GCF_000299155.1 Elephantulus edwardii
AACAACAACATATGATAGGGTATTATGGTTATCACAAGAATCCAGAATTAAGGTGTATAGTGGAGTGTACTCAGGGCGGTGAGGGGGGTCCAGGGGGATTGCATACCATTGAAAGAAATTTTCTTTTCCTTTTCAAAGAGAGGAGCGAACTGGGGGGGGGAGGGGCAGGGAAAAAAGTGCAACAATGAATAAAGGGAAATTCAAAATTTCTGTAAATGTTCATTAAAATTAATAAAATAAAATTTTTTAAAAATTCTAGTTTCTGAAGAGAGACTTGATTTTATCCTCACCAAGACAGACCAATTCGTTTTTCTTGACAGTCCATGGTATGTTCACGACTCTTCTCCAGCACCACAATTCAAATTCTTCTATTGTAATCCTTAGTCATTGTCCAGCTCTCTGAAGCATAACAAGTAATTGAGAAGACCATGGCCTGGTTTAGGTTCACCTTTGTATCTAGACTGACATCGTTGCTCTTCAGCACTCTTGAAAGGTCTTTGACAGCAGATTTACCCAATGCAATTTGTCTTTGGATTTCCTGACTGCTGGTGTTATGGTGTTGATTGTGGATCCAAGCAAGCTGTAATTGCTAACAACCTCAATCTCTTCTCCATCTATTATGGTGCTGCCAATTCGCCCAGTGATGAGAACCTTTGTCTTCTTGATGTTGAGCTTCAGTCCATATTGAAGACTTCAGTCCTTGACCTTTTGCAGCAAGCACTGCAGGTCTTCTTCAGTTTCAGCAAACAAGGTTGCGTCATCTGTATATTGCAGGTTGGTAATAGCAAACTAGGCATACAAATATCATGTTATAAGATGCAGTTGAAACCTGCATAGATGTGCCAGGATGTGCTTCTGGGATAGTGTCAGTGTTCTAGCTAAAGCTCACAGTTGGCATGCTGGGATAAGGTTCCAAATGTGTATATTAAGGTCATACGGGAGTTCTTGCTAAATTTTTGAGTGGTGATTCACACAAGGTGAAAGGGGCTAAATTAGAGATAGTTAAATCTAAGTCCACAGTTACCATACTGGATGCTGATATGCTCACAATAATTAACAATTCCTATAGAATGTTGCATTCCAGTCACCCATTATTATCAATGCATCTTGATTGCATGTTCGATCAATCTCCGATTGTAAAAGTTGGTAAAAATCTTCTATCTCCTCT
>NW_006399954.1:5459001-5489771 GCF_000299155.1 Elephantulus edwardii
GTTATGTGCCGTCGAGTTGCTTGCGACTCATAGCGACCCTGTAGACAACAGCCTTAAACTCTGCTCTGTCTTTTGCCAATAGCACTGTCTCTGACACTCCCATCCCGATTAACCCAGTCACTGTATCCATCCACCTCATAGAGGGCCTTCCCCTCCTGTGCTCTCCCTCCACACCCTAGCAAGCATGATGTCCCTCTCCAAGGACCGGTCTCTCCTTAAAACATGTCCAAAGTATGTTAGACGGAGCCTCAGAATCCTTGCCTCCAAGGAGCCACCGGTTTAACCCCTTCCAGGATGAATCTGTTTGTTTTCTTAACAGTCCATGGTACTCTCAATACTCTTCTCCAGCACCACAGCTCAAAGTCATCAATTCTCCTTTTATCTTCCCTGGTCATTGTCCAACTCTCTGATACATAACAAGTGGTCTTGCAAAGAACATGGCATGTATCAAACGCACCTTAGTCTTGGTCTCCAGATTTCTCGACACAACTTGGTGAGCACATCCAGGGCAGCATCTGTTAGCTGAAATATGTCAATTGGTATACCATCAATTCCTGGGGGCTTATTTTTTGATAGTTCCTTCAAAGCAGCTTGAACTTCTTCCTTCATCACCACAGGCTCTTGCTCATATGTTGTTTCATTAAATTCTACTGTGTCTGCCAATTCCTTTCAATACAATGACTCAGTATATTCTTTCTATCTTCTTTTGATACTTCCTGGATTGTTTAATACTCTGTCTAAAGCATCCTTGATTATAGCAACTTGAGCTTTGAATTTTTTCTTCAGTTCCTTGATTGATTATTTCTGATTACTATACTTGTCTTATTCTTTCCTTTCTGTTTTACCTCTCTCTGATGGTATAAGCATCCTCACTCATTACCATTCTTTCTTCTTTTTCCAAATTTTAGTTTAAATGTCCTCTCAAAAATTAAAGATTTGCAAACTTTTCTCTTCAGCTCTGGCCTGTTCAAGCAGCATCAAGCTCATATATTCAACTTACTGCCAGGTGTTTCACCCTTAATCTTCTCCATTTCAGTAAATATTCATTTGTTGAGTCACATCCAAGGGTGAGCTTATTAGGTAAAATACAGAAAAATAAGTACTATGTATGACCACAGGTGATTGTTCTGGGAGAAGTATTATCTATTTGAAGGGTAAATCCATATCCACAATATGTGTCTATTTCAATGAGAGTAAAATGCTGTGTTGTCTATGAAGGACATTTGCCATATAATCTGCCTGCTATCTCTATTTTGCTATCTCTTGCTAGATCTATGTACTATGAGAAAGGTGACTATCCTATCTGAAAATATTGATCCCGATAACCAATAAAAATTTAGCTACTATTACACCATAAAAAAAAATCCATCAAAATGTCATACTGTACAACTACACCCTGTGATTAAAGTCAACAGAAAATTACCCCAATCCAGTGTAGGCAGTAATTCTGGTGACAAAGAGAATTCAAAACAGAGAGCTTTGGTTAGCATACCAAGCAAGATACCACACCAAGAAGGTGTTTTCTGGGGACAAAAGGAATTTAGAATGAGTTATAAAGCAAGGTAGTTATATATGACCACATAGAAAAAAAATCTAATTTTCAGTTGAAATTTCAAATGCATTCTTTACAACAGATATGGCTAGCTATTTTCCTTAATCTAACAGGTTCATTTCATTCACTTTCAGGAAAGTTATATTCATGTTTGAATAACTATGATTTATCAATTATTATTTCTAGAAAGGTCAATGTTCTCTGAAGAAAAAAGTAAATAGGTGAACTTACATTGCAAACAGTAATAAAACAACTATGCTGTAATGTGGAAGAAAATGCTTTGTTTTCTTTTTTGCCATTACAAAAAGTCACAATTTTAAATTAATACTTTTTACTGCTTCCTTCAGATATAATTGCGGCAGTTGTGTCTCCATTTACTTTTCTATACACTTTAGAATGATCTTCAACAATAATTTGTTTGCATCTTATATTTATGATTGTTCAATATTTCCAAATTCTATTGGATAGTCTTTCTCAGGAATGATCATACATACACATCTCTTCCAGTCAGTCATCCAGAGAGCAGTCTTCCAAGTTTCCTGGCATAAACTGATGAGCACATCTAGGCCTGCATCTGTTGGTTGGAACGTGTCAGTTTGTATCCTACTGATTATTGGGGCCTTATTTGTTATCAATACCTTCAATGTGCCTTGATCTTCACCCTTCATTACCATTGGCTCTTGTTCATATGGTACTTCCTGAATTTTTTTCTGTGTCAACTAATTCTTTTTTGGCACAATGACTCTGTGCATTCCTTCTATCTTCTTTTGATGCTTCCTGGATCATTCAAGATTATCTCCATAGCATCTCTCGGTGTTGCAACTCAAGGCTTAAATTTGTTTTAAATTTCTTTTAGTTTGAAAAATACCAGCTTGAGCAAGGATGCCAGTTTGAAGAATAAAGTATGCGTGATACAGGTTATGGTCTTCTCAATTGCTTAGTATGCAGCAGAGAGCTGAGCAATGAAGAAGGATGACAGAAAAAGAACTGATGTCTTTGAGTTGTAGAACTGAAGAAGAGTATTGAACTCTTCCCCACAGATTGCCAAGAGAACAAACAGATATGTCTCAGGGAAAGTGCAGCCAGAGTGATTCTTGGAGACAAAGACAGCGAACTTACATCTTGCATACTTTGGACATGGAGCTAGGTGGAGTTATTCCTTGGAAAGGTACATCGTGCTTGGAAAGATGGAGGGACAGCGAAGAAAAGGGAAAACCCCAAAGAGAAGAATTGACTCAATGACTTCACCAATGATCTCTTGTGTGTTGGAGATGATAAGGATGGCACAGGGTAGGATAGCGTTCAGGCTGGCTGTTCATAGAGTCACTATGAGTCATACTCAATATCACCTAACAACAATAAGATACACTTAAGTAGCACTTTCTTTTTCTCCTGTAAGTGCCTGATGATTGAGAAGTAAGTTTTGATGGCATTTTATCCATTCATACAAGGAGCACTGGTGGCTCAGTGGTTAAGTGCTTCGTTACTAACTGAAATATCTATGGTCCAAACTTTCCAGTGATTTCACTAGAGAAAAGCCTTACAATCTTCTCCCACAAAGATTGCAGACTGGGAAACCTGATGGGCCACATATCCTTTGTCATAATCAATAGGACTTACCTCAACAGAACACAACTAATGCCTTTCCCCCACCTTCACTTTTCTGTTATCAGTGAACCATCAACCCGGTGAATCAAGCAAAGAAAATATTAGCATCATTGTATTGATGCTTTTGACTTGGCGAATCTCCTAAAAGAGTCTCATGGAACCCCCAAAATTTTGAAAGACCACTGTTGCAGCAGTTTTGCTATTAGCTATGGATAATGAGGCCTTATTTTGAATTCCATTGAAAATCCAGTCCTTTCGAGAATATAACAAGCAAGAGAGAGGTCATACTGGCTATGTTCTCTACAGTGCCTGCATGCTGCCTTTCCACCATTGAACATTAAATAAATAATATCTGTTTTTCATGAAACAGCATCCATGTGTTTCATCTACATGTTTGCATCACTGTGTAAAGTATTCAAAGTGAGAAGTACGTATTTCTTTATTGGGCAAAAAACAATGTGTCACGCTTTCTCTCACAACTGCAAAGAAGCAGGAACAAGACCTCTGACTCAAGTGTCCTCAATAAACTGAAGTGTGAAGAAAATGACGAAGCCAGGGATTGAGCAAAGAGCACAGGCAGAAGGAGGAAGACAGGCAGATTAAACAGAACCAGCTGGGGACATCTGTAAAATGAAGGATGTCGGCAGGGGCACGGGGTGGCTGGATCAGAGATGGTTCACTCATCTTTCTTTTTGATACAGGTATCTATCCTGGAGAGCTTTTCAGAGAGATATTGAGGAGTCACTCGGAGGGGGTCAACTTTGCCTCCTGCAAAATTAGGGATAAGAGAGAGCGAGAGAAGAGAGCTGGAGGCATGGGGAGGAAGAAGCAGACCTGCTGTTGCTCTGGAAGGGAAAAGAAAGTGTCAGATCGCAGCTGGTAAATAAGATGTTACAGTGAAGCTTGAAAAGCCGGGTTCTTTCTCCTTTGTAAAGGCTCTACCTGCGTAGCAGTGACAGACACATTAAAACACCATTAAACTGTGAAATAGAACACAGTGTGAAAATAGATTTAACCTTCACAGCGTATCGATCTCTACCCTGCGCCATGCCCAAGTTCTTGGACAACTGTTTTATAATAGGTTTTACTTATTTTACTGTTGCTATTCTGACTTCCTCAGAGGAGGGTGTTATTTCTAAAAGCTCCTGACAGCTGAAGGAAGCACACTTGTTTCTCAGGGAGCGCCTGGCCTTGGAATGTTCCTGCCAGCTGCTCCTTAAACAGAAATCAGTTTTGTGAAAGTGAGGAATGGCTTTGCCATGGCCGCTGAGATGGCAGGTGTGTAAGGATGAAGAAGAGAACATTGCAAAGCTCACAGGGCAAAGGAAGGAGACGGTGTTGGGTCCATGACAATACCCATAAGGGTGGCATCTGGGCCTCTTCATTGCCTGTGACCTCCTTTAGGTGCCGAAGGATGAAGCGATAATGCAGGGTTGTTCTTTTATTTGTCCTTTTCCTAAAGTTCCCTCATTCTCATTCTCTCTCTCTCTCCCTTTCTATCTCTCTCTCTCTCACACACACACATCTCTCTTTCTCTAATAAAGATCAAGTGTGAACGATTACCCTATAACAAAATAATCAAGGAGATCTTAACAATTTTCTGAATAAGTTTTTGATGCAATTGAGTAGACTAACAAAAGCATTTTTAGAGCAACAATGTCACTTATTTTTTCTTGGAACAGTTTCTATTTTGTTCTGCAGTGCTTAGTTATGTTGTTGTTGTTGTTGTTAAAGGTTGTTGGGTCAAGTATAACTCACAGAACTCTATGAACAACAGATCTGAAGCCTGTCATATCCTGTACCATCATCATACTTGCTGACACATTTGAGACCATTGTGGCGGTAATCATGTCAATTCACTTGGTCAAGGATATTCCTCTCCCTCGTAGACTCTCCACCTTTCCAAGCATCATGTCACTCTCCAAAGAAAAGCCCCTCCTAGCAACATGCCGGAAGTACATGAGTCAATGCCTCTTCATCTTTGCCTCAAAGAATACAGGCTTCAGTATAGATTGAATTGCAATGTCAAAAAAACAAAGATTCTTACCACTGAACTGTTAGACAACATTATGATAGATGGAGAAAAGATTGAAACTGTCAACAATGTCATCTGACTTGAATTCACAATTAACGCCCTTGGTACCAGCAGTCAGGAAATCAGGAGACATATTTTCCTGGAGAAAGTCTGAAGTTAGAGACCTCTCCAAGTTATTGAGAAGTAAAGATGTAAGTTTGAGGACTGAGGTGAGTCTGATTCAGGCCAAGGTCTTCCCGATAACTTGCTGTGAATCTGAAAGCTAGACAATGAATAAGGATAGCAGAAAAGAATTGACACCTCTGAGCTGTGGTATTGGAGAAGAGCACTGAACATCCCATGAACTGCCAAAAGAACAAATCTGTCCTGGAGAGGGTGGAGGCAAAGTACACTTTGGAGGCAATGTTTGGTCAGTTCAGAAAATTGAAAGAGATATTAGTATCTCAGAATGAGTGATAAAGAAAAACTCAAAACTTAATCTCATTGCCTCTCAAGTTGGAAGCAGACTCATAACTGTGCCTCCAACAGGTTTCAAGGCTGTAAATATCAGTGGAGGAGAATGCCTACCTTTCTCCCTTGAAGTTACTAATGATGTCTAACTGCCCTTGGTGTAGCAGCAAAGCTCCCAATTAGCTGACATGTGAAAATCCCCTATGTTAAGGAGTAGAACTGCTACATAAAGTTTTCTTTCTTGTAGCTTTCACAGAAAAGGGTAACAAGGCTTTTTCTTCCATAGAATCTGAGTGTGTTTGAACTGTCACCCTTTCAGTTAATAATTTGGGGGGGGGGGTAGAAAATCTCATTACTAACAAAGCTGACTCTCCAGTAGATTTTCAGAGATTTTAACATCAAGAAGGAGAGTACCCCTATTTCCCACAGAGTTCAAATCCAGTGGTGGATTTGAACTCTCAGAGATGTGCTACCTTTGAGTTAACAGAACAATTTTCTATGGACTAGGCTAAGAAAGCTCAGTTAGTAGCTAGTGCCAAAGTGCTTGTGCCATCTAAGGAGCTAACAATTGGGAAAGAGATATGAAAGAAATAATTTCACAAATACTGTAAATAAAGAGTGCAAATCTGTGATGTGTGTTAGTTTGTAGAGGAGGATTATCTGGTCATGTGAAGTATCCCCTGCCCAAAGTGAAGGTCATCGTATACATTAACCACCACATCAATGGTGCCTGTGGACAGGCATGCAGCAGTCAGATGGACGGGCTTTGACAGAAACTAGCATTTAAACTGGGTAATGATGAGATGTAATACTTTTTTTTTTCTTTTGTTGTTGTTATGTGCCAGTGAGTCGTCTGTGACTATGTAATAGCTCTGAACTCTATTCTGAGCCAGTCTCATTGTCTCTTACACGCCTATCCCCATTATCCCAGTTGCTGTGTCAATCCATCTCATGCAGGTTCTTCCTCTCTTGTGCTGTCCCTCCACCCTTCCGAGGATGGTGTCTTCTCCAAGGACTGGTTGCTCCCGGCCACATGCCCAAAATATGTGAGAAGGAGCTTCAAAATCCTTGCCTCCAAGCAGAAGCCTTGTTTCACTCTATTCAGGATAAACCTGTTTGTTCTCTTGGTAGTCCAGATACATTCAATACTCTCCTTCAACACCATAACACAAAGGCATCAATTTTCCTTTGCTCTGCCATGGCCATTGTCCAACTCTCTGATCCATATCAAGTAATTGTGAAGACCATGGCCTGAATCAGGCTCACCTTGGTCACTAGACTGGCATCGTTGCTCTTCAGGACTTTTGAAAGGTCCTTGACAGCAGCCTTCCCCAGACTGCTGGAGTCAAGACTGTTGATTGTGGAGCCAAGCAAGCTGTAATTGTTAACTTGTTAACAACCTCAATCTCTTCTCCATCTAATCTTGTACTGCCAATTGGCCTGGTGGTGAGAATCTTTATCTTCTTAATGTTGAGCTTCAAGCCATACTGAAGATTATTGGCCTTGAGCTTCTGCAGCTAATGCTTCAGGTCCTCTTCAGTATCAGCAAGCATGGTTGTATCATTTACACAGCATAAGTTGTTGATGAGTCTTCATCCAATCTTGATACTACATTCCTCCTCATAAAACCCAGCCTCTTGAATGATCTATTCAATATATAGACAAGGAAAAAATATTTTCTGAGGTCTTGAAGCCAGAAGGCAATGCCAGTGATTGTCAGCAAATTACTTATTAAAGAAGATGGAAGATGACAGTCATCAATATGGATTCAATTTCAACATCAAGAAAACAAAGATCCTCACCATGAGATCAGTAGGTGAGGATAGATGGAGACCAGCATCATGACAGATGGAGAAAATATTGAAATGCCTACAATTTTATTTCACTTAGGTCCACAATCAATACCCATGTTAACAACAGTCAAGAAATCAAAGGATTATTTGGAAAAAATGCTGGGAAAATATGCTGTCAAACCTCTCTAAAGTGCTAAAGAGCATTGTTGTCAGATTAAAGAGTAAGGCACATTTAATCCAAGCTACAGTATTTTCAATTGCTTTCTATTCTTCTGGAAGTTGAACAAAAAAAGGCGGGGGGAAATTATGGGTGGCTTTGAACTGTGATTTTGGTGAAAAGTAGTGAATATCCCATGGACTACAAAGAAAACAAATAAATTAGTTTTAAAGTAGGTATGATCAGAGTGGTTCTTCAAGGCAAGGGTAGTAAAACTTTATTTCGCATACTTTGGACATATTTTGAGGTGGTGCCAGTTCTTAGAAAAAGATATCATGCTGGGAAAAGTAAAGAGTCAGTGCAAGGGAGAAAGACATTCATGAGATTGACGTACTGAACATAATAACAATGTGCTTGACTGTGATCGAGATCATGAGGTTAGAGCAGGATAGGGCAAGGTTCCAACCTGTTGTTCGTAGACTCACTATTAGTTGTAGTCCACTTGCTGATGGCACAAGCAAAACAATAACAAAAAACAAAAGATGTCCAGAATTCAGATAGGTGAAGAACAGATGGGTGTAGGGAGACTAAATAGTTGTTTATTCCAGATTACAGAGAAAGAGGGTGATCTTTGAGTAGAATAGGAACAATGGAGAGAAAAAGAGAAAGATGTGATAAACATTTTTACTCTGGTCTCAAGTCTATTCCAACTCATTGCAACCACTTTTTAGCTCCACAAGGTTGATGTTTTAAGTGTCAACAGACTAAAACTATTATTAAAGCACATTATAAAGGTTATAGAAGTTATACAGTATTCCTCTGATGAATAAAGGAAAAATACAACAGGCTGATCATTGGAATATAGCAAAACACCAAAAGCAGTAACATACACATCAAATAAATCTAGTATTTGAACATAAATGAAAATTCATATCTAGGTAATTGGCGAAAGTCTTCCTTATAGTGGAGGTGGGGAGGCCTGAGTAAAGGCCAGTATTTTCTTGTAATTAACATAAAAAAATAAAGGTTGTTGTTGTTGTTGTTATGTGCCGTCGAGTCACATGCGACTCATAGCGACCCTATGTGCAATAGCCCTAAACCCTGCTCTATCCTGTGCCAATCTCACTGCCTCACCCATCGCGATTACCCAGTCACTGAATCAATCCACATCTTAGAGGGTCTTCCCCTCTTGCACCTTCCCTCCACCCTCCCAAGCATGATGTCCCTCTCAAGGACCTGTCCCTCCTTACACCATGTCCAAAGTATGTCAGACGAAGAGAATCCTTGCCTCCAAGAAGCAGCCTGGTTTAACCCTCTCCAGGATGAATCTGTTTCTTTTCTTGGTAGTCCATGGTACATTCAATACTCTTCTCTAGAACCACAGTTCAAAGGCATTCAGTCCCCTGTGTCTCATAATGACCCTCTGTACAATAGCTCTGAATTCTGCCCTGTCCCGAGCCAGTCCCGCTGACTCCAACATACCCCCAACACCCCAATTACAGTATCAATCTATCTCATCCAAGATCTTCCTCTCCTGTGCTGTCCAACCACCATTCCAAGTATGGTGTCTTTCCGCAAGGACTGGTTTCTTTTGGTTCTGTGCCCAAAGTATGTGAGACTAAGCTTCACATTACTTGGCTCCAAGGAAAAAGTTGCTTTCACTTTCTCCAAGACAGATCTGTTTGTTCCTGGTATGTATTCAAGACTCTTCTCCAGCACCATAACTCGAAGGCATTGATTCTTCCTCTGTCATCCTTAGTCATTGTCCAGCTCTCTGATGCAATTACAAAGTAATTACAAGAATTATGAAAGCCATGGACTGGATCAGGTGCATCTTAGTCTCTAGACTGACATTACTACTCTTTAGCACATTGGAGAGATTTTTGAGAGAAGACTTTCCAAATGTAATTTCATCTGTTAATTTCCTGATGGTTAGTGCCAAGAGTGTTGATTGTGGAGCTGAGTAAGCCGAAATAGTTAACAACCTCCATTTGTTTTCTTCATCGATCATGGTGCTACCAATTGGCACAGTGTTGAGAATCTTTGTTTTTTTGTTTGTTTTTTTTTCTACAATTATATTTTATTAATTTTCATAAACATTTACAGAGATTTTGGGTTTCCATTCATTCATTGTTGCACTATTCTCTCTACCCTCCTCCCAGTTTGTTCTTGTCCAAATGCCACAGTGCTTGTCAAAGCCAGTTCTGATTAATCTTCTTTGTCAGTGTGTCCTTTGCCATTCCCTATCACTCCTCCCTGAGAGAGACTTCACCCTGAGTCATAAGGAAAAGGGGATGGCGTATTCTCTTAGCTACTTCCTGCTGAAAAGGGACGCTGTGGGTTTCAGGGTGAAGATCTTCTCTCACTACTCTAAAGGGCCCCTTTGGCAGTAGGAAACACATAGACTATTATGGAGATTGATTTTGGAATTTAGATGCACTCTTATTGATTGTGCTTGGCCGTACATGTTCATATCCTTGAAGATGTATCATGGGGGTGTGGCAACCTAGAAGACACAAATTTGACTAACAAGTTATAAGTACAGAGTCAAAAATTATGGAAAAGTAAAAGAAAGGATTCTTTCATTGTTTTACAAACCCTCCCCCAGGTCCCCTCCACCATGTAGCCCTCGCTCTAGACTCCTGTGATGACAGAAATACCTAGTTATATATCTCTTTGTCTTTTTGATGTTGAGCTTCAATCTGTATTGAAGACTACAGTCCTTGACTTTCTGCAGCAAATGCTTTAGGTCTTCCTCAGTTTCAGCAAACATCTTTAAACTAAAGATGATAATGTATGATTCATATTTTATATTATTTTATATGGCTCTTCATTTTGGGCCTCAGGAAAAGGCATAATATAGTCCTCAGCTTATAGCTTTTTATCTTTACCACAAATCTATTGTCTCTTCATTTTAACTCTAGTCTTCATTTCAGTTCTCCTACTACTATGTATGTTTATGCAATTTCCTTGAAAATATTACCACTTGGGTTTAAAAATAAACCCTCAGAAAACACTTTAGAGAACACCTAGCAATATAAATCTTCAAGGAGAAAAAACAAAAAACAATTTTAAAAAAATCAGTGTGTTTTAAAATTTATTAAAACTGTTTATTATTATGGACATGACAAAAAGAAGAAACATAGAAGAAATCTTGGCCTTATGTACCATTCAACTGTAAATTTGTAGAAGAAAGAATTTTTCCACTACTGAACGCTCTCGCTGAGGTTCATGTCAAGGTATCAGCAACTCAAAACAATTTAAGTTATTTTCAAAGATAATTTATTTGATAGTTAACTAAGACATCTAGAGATGGTCTTTGCTTCAGTCCCAGGTGAACCCAGGAGTCCACACCTCATAATTCTTGTCTGTATTAGATTTGTGTTTTCTGCAAGCTGATTTTCACCATGTAGAATACAAGATGATTGACTGTAGCTGGTTCCTTCCAACCAGGCAAATTGAGATAATGTTTAATAGCTCTCTCCTTCTTTCAAATCACTTGCCAATGCTGATGTAATCATTGTTGGGAAAATTTGATATTTTAGAATGACTTAGCCTGAATTGTATAACTAACTGTGGGGCTAGCATCAGCAATTTGGTGCACATTCCCAAAAGACAAATGAAGTTAAAGAAGAGGACTAGTGTCTGTTTTTGTTTTCCCTAAAGTTATACACTGTTATTTTTCTATCCCGGGAGGATTTGGAAGAAACAACCAAAGGTTGCATATCAATAGGAATAGACAGTCACACTTTTGAGGTGGAAGTGGGTATTTTTCAATTCATCAAAATTTAAAAACCACAAATCTTTATACATAAACAGCATAAATCAATAAGCTCATTGACTAAGGAGTGGGTCAGCTCTGGAGTTAGGAAGTTGTCATGGATAGAATTGGAATTTTTGTCATTTTTTTGCAGGCCCTAGTGACAGAAAGACCTCATTAAGCTGGAAGTCACCTTCTTAATGACTACAGGGGACTTGTCGACCACAGTGGCCTGCATTAGACCTTATATCACAGTCCTTGGGGAGAAAGGGAGCTTGCATTATAAAATGGGGCGAGGAAAGGGACAGTTGATGTAAACTCTGCAAGAATAGGTTTCTCAACATGAGAAATGTGGTCTGTGCTGACGGATAGTTACAAATACAATCTCAAGTGTGTAAAAGGCACACCAACATTTCCCACCCCAACCAAATTGATAGGTTGGCAGGTTTGAGGTCTGTATCCTTTAGAAATCCCGCTGCACTGTTTGGAGATTTAACACAGCCAGAGAGGCAATAAATAGCACAAAGGTCACTCATAGTTTCAACTCTGAGGGAGAAATGTTTCATTTTATGAAAAATACAGAATTCAGGGGGGGAGCAGAAATTGAGCTTACGAAAGGAATGAAGTGAAACTGTAGAGAGCAAATAATGAAATTCTGTATTCCCAGGGAAACTTTCAGGACACCCAAAAATTCTCTTTCCTCCATCTTCTGATTTAAATGCCTGCAAACGGGAAATGGTGGATAGGGGTTTAGGATTTAGGCTAGGGTTTAGGGAATTTGCTTAGGCCATGCAATTATTTCTCTCCATTTTCTGGCTTACGATAGAGCTGAGGACACAGTGAGAGAGGTGAGAACCTGGACACCTTCAATCTGGTCATGAAAGGAAGCAGCCAAGAGCAGCATCTTCTCTCACTGGTTTTCCCTGGTTCAAAGCTCAGCTGAGTGTGGACGAGGTTCTTAGAGCTGCCATAACAACAGACTACAAAACAGAGTCTTTTAAAATGGAAATTTCTTTTCTTAGCATTCTGTTAAAACACTGGTACACTCCTGTTCTTGTCAAAGCCTCTGGGGGATATTTTTGTTATTGTTTTCTTGGCACTTCTGGCAATCTCATAGACTCCTTGGCTTGTACCTTTGTCTTTATCCAGCTGTCCTTCTTGTGTTTTCCTCTATGTTGCTTCTCTTCTTCTAGAAAGATTCCATACACACATAAAATAAAGCTATAAAGTGGTCCTTTCTAGAGCTTCCATTAAAGTTCACAGACTATATTATTGTGTACTGTTGAGTAAGAACACACTCATAGCTTCAGTGAGTTTTCAGACTCTCGCAGGAGGGGATTGTCTAACCTTCCCCAGCAGAGCAACTGATGGAATCTGACTGTGTGCCTTTGGGATTCCAGAAGTCCTCTAGATCCCTCTGCTGCTTAATTTGACTCTCATGAAAAACCTCTCCTAGCCCAGACACAAAGAATAAACAGGAAATAGTTCTTTATTCTTTGGGTGGTGATACACGGCCTTTCTTAGTTAGTGGAGTGATTCCAACAATAAATGAGACTCTGGAATGCAAACTAACTATGTGACCCCTGAATGGTCAGAGTCCCACAGCTTCTTAGAGGGGAAAGGTAGCATTCAGCTACCTGAGACTGAGAGATAGACTATGTACATGGCAGAAGTAAAATTCCTGTTTTTTTAAGATATGCTAAACCTTGGAGTTTAGTGAAGTCCCCAGGGAGGTGTGCTGCTTATCCAGACGTGGAGCCTCCCTGGAGGTTAGAATCTACCAGCAGCAACAAAGAAGAAAAATGGACCATCTCCCCCTGTGAAGTCTGCAGACTCCTGAAAACCCTGTAGAGGATCAGCTATGAGTTAGTTCAATCTTGACAACAATGCACATTTGAGAAATTTTAATTATGTATGTGCACAAACACTTGTTATGCATCATAGAGTTGGACAGTGACTAAGGAGAATAGAAGGAGAATTGATGCCTTTGAGCTCTGGTGCTGGATAAGAGTATTAAGGGTACTATTCCAAAATCAATCTCCATAATAGTCTATGTGTTTCCTACTGCCAAAGGGGCCCTTTAGAGTAGTGAGAGAAGATCTTCACCCTGAAACCCACAGCGTCCCTTTTCAGCAGGAAGTAGCTAAGAGAATACGCCATCCCCTTTTCCTTATGACTCAGGGTGAAGTCTCTCTCAGGGAGGAGTGATAGGGAATGGCAAAGGACACACTGACAAAGAAGATTAATCAGAACTGGCTTTGACAAGCACTGTGGCATTTGGACAAGAACAAACTGGGAGGAGGGTAGAGAGAATAGTGCAACAATGAATGAATGGAAACCCAAAATCTCTGTAAATGTTTATGAAAATTAATAAAATATAGAAAAAAAAGAGTATTAAGGGTACCATGGACTGCTAGGAAAACAAACAGATTCATCCTGGAAACGGTCAAACAGGGCACCTCCTTGGAGGCAAGGATTCTGAGGCTCTGTCTAACATACTTTGGACATGTTGTAAGGAGGGACAGGTCCTTGGAGAGGGACATCATGCTTGGGAGGGTGGAGGGACAGCGCAGGAGGGGAAGGCCCTCTATGAGGTGGATTGATTCAGTGACTGGGGTAATCGGGATGGGTGTGTCAGAGATAGTGCGATTGGCACAGGACAGAGCAGAGTTTAGGGCTGTTGTACATGGGTCGCTATGAATCCCAAGCGACTTGACGGCACATAACAACAACAACATGTGCACAAACAAAACACCAACGTGTATAATTAAATTATCAGAAGCTGTTGTCATGACTTAAAAAAAAAATAGTGCCTAGGGAGCGCTGGTGGCCTAGTGGATAAGAAGGAGTTCAGCTGCCAACACCAAGGTTGGTTTCCACTTGCAAAGCTTCTCAATTAGATGTTAGGAGGGATTTAGAAATGCAGATGCCACAACTGCAAATAGAGTAAGTGGAGTGTACATATGGTTGGGATACTTTGTAGGGAGACACAATTACCATCAGAAAGGAACAAAGTGATAGGAAGTTAAACGCAGGAAGGATGATGATTAGTTATAGAGATTCACAATTTTTTTCTTACAGATATGTATTATAGGAAAGGTATTGAGGTATTGATAAGTGAATGCAATTGCCACAGGTAGCGAAGAGAAATCATCATTCCAGATCAAGACAGGGAAAGTTAGGATTGAAGACCAGCACAGACAGACAGGAATCTAAAGAACCGTGGTAGGTAAACTGGGATCAGATTTCTTCTTTAGTTCCTGGAACATATTGGACTAAGAAGGAAGCCCTACATAGCTTTCTAGGCTTCCTTCTTAGTCCGATACGCTCCAACAATTAAAGAAGAAATCATCTGATCCCAGTTTACCTACCATGGTTCTTTACTCATCTCTCAGCTCCCCAGATCCGTCCTGCATGACACAGATCATAATCTTTATGTGTGTCTCTCCTAGATTCCTGAGTCAGTAGTATGAGGAATAGTCTCTTACGCTAGGTCACTACACAATACATTCCAGTGAAGGGAGACCTGTTGGAGTGATATTGCTAACTGTTCAGAGAGTGGACAGTTTCCCCTGTTCTTTTTGCTCAGAGTCTCCTGAGAATGGAAAGACGTAAGGTGTTCAAATCCCTTGTGCCTGGCTTAGGGAGGGGTCTATTAATTTGAGTGGTAGCACTAGGAAGCTCTCTTGTCCTCACTTTCCAGTAACAGTAATAGAGATGTGATTTTATTTCTATCTGTCTGATTCCTGCATCTTTCACTCATGGGCTCTCTCAAGGACTCTCCTCTCATGGCAACCGTGTGTATAATCGAAGGAAACGTTGCCATTGCTTTTCCATCCATCCTTAAGATCATTAGCATATTTAGTGCATTGTGGCAACTGTATAAAGAGTGCTATTGTTGACTCATAGCTGACTCTCCAGCAGCCCTAGAAAGCTCAATAGGGGAAGAATTTAACATTCATCTGTGAGGAAGAACCTGGGGTTTCAGTAATGAGACTCATTCCAAACCCCATGGCTTATCAGAACAGAGGAGTGTCAGGTCTATACCATTTTTACAATGCATGATTTTATGGTCATAAACAGTATGCCTCTTCTCCTTTTCATGACAAGGAATTCATAGGGAAATTGGAGAACTGAGCCGCTCTAGATCTCTGGATAGAAGTATAATCTGGAGATCAGTGTAGGATTTAAAAGGGGGAGGGCTGGAGAGGGAGGCTTAGAGCCCATTGAAAATGGAAAAACAATTAAAAATATATTGAAAGTAGAAAGAAAAAGAGAAATCGCTCCTAATTAATTCTGGTGCCCTCTTCAACCCCAGCCTCTTTGTAATCCTACTGGGAACATCTTTATTGATCTCAGGGCCCAGCAGCAGGCTTCTGATGCTTATCTCAGCATAAAAACAGGCTCTTGTGATGAGCAGTGATTTAATTACATGACAATCACTGTTAACAATGCATGGAGAATACCAAAAAAAAATATGCAGAGCAAGAGTGCCAGTGATAAATGCAAAGAGGTGCCATTGACTTTCAGTGAAGTTTCTGGATTTAAAAAAAAAACAAACCCTTGCTAATACCTTTCTCATAGGAAAAAGCAATACTCAGCATCCAGAAATATCTAAAAATTGTTTACAGTTTTTACATTTCTAGGGAAAATCAAGGCATTTTAAAATATTGTATTTTTAAAAGTTCAAGCCATTTATTAAGAAGAAATATACCTTTGGGGGCATAATCCCTTGCTGCTAACTCAAAGGAAATCCCTCTTTGGCCATTTGAATGCATAATGACTTCACAAGAGAACAATGGGAAGTCTTTGTCTTTACAATAGACAGCTTCCCAAGCCCAATGGACCATAAGCCTTGAGTTGGTTCCAATACAGATGGCAACAAGTTGTTGGGGTTACTTTTGAAATAAAATTTAGTTAAAAGTATCTTCAAATGTATTAGCATATCTAGGCTTTTCTGTATATAAAATCACATTGAAACCCATAAAGTACACTCTCATGTTTACTACTAAACTAATGAAATTACATTATTATCTTAGAAAAATAATTGATACAATGTTAATTAAAAGACTATTGTTATTGTGTAATGTAGAGGCAGAAACAACCCAAAGCCAACCCTCTGGAAGGTTTTCAGATGGTAATTAATAGCAAGAAATTGTCCAGACTTCTCCCATGGAGCAGCTACTGGCCTTGAACAGTGTGACTTGGGGATTTCAGCATGGCTTCTTGCCACTAGGCCACCAGAGCTCCCCAGTTAAAATATATTGATTTAAAATACCCAAGTAAAATAGAAGGATGAAAAGATTTCCTGTCTATGAATAAGGATGTAGTATTAGGACACAGAAAGACAGTAATATCCTAATCTCAAATATAGAAGGATTTAAATATGGACTAAAAATAATAGAGCAAGAAATAGAGTCATGAAACTAAATATTTAAAGACAAATTTTTATGTAACATGGTTTTACGTCATTGTGGAGAAAGTCAGATATAAAACATCATGTTGTTTCAATTCATTGGTAGCCTGTGTGTGGTTATTGTTGTTGAGATTATTTGCCCTTGGGTCAGAACCAACCCAAACTGACTCTCCAGCAGGTTTTCAGAGGCAGTTAATTAAAGGAGAAGGTTTTTCAACCTTCTCCCAAAGAACAGCAGGTGGATTCGAACAATGAGGCTTTGTGATTGCAACACAACTTCTTACTAGTAGGCCATGAGAGCTCCCTGGTGTATGATATTAGAGCCTGAAATCTAAACAACACACTTTGTGGCATTCTGATGGACTAGTTCTCAGGGAATTGTGCTGGTAGGCCAAAGAACATACCTCTGGCAGCTTGAATCCACCAGCAACTTTGACGGAGAAAGATGGGCAATCTCCTCATGTGCTATTTACACCTTTGGAAACCCAAGACAGAGTCAGCTATGAATGGGTCCAGACTCTACAGCAATGAGTAACTGAGCAAGTGTTTTGGGAAAAGGTAAGGTCTGTAACATACCCATCACTCCATTTGGATTCTTGACAGAGGCACAGACATTACTTGAATTCTTTCTGACAGCTCATTATATGGTTTTGCCCTCAGGTTTTTCTCTACCATGTAGAATGGTGGTTGTTGTTGTTGTTGTTTAATGCCGTCGAGTCGTAGACAACTCATAGCGACCCTATGAACGAACAGCCTGAGCACTGTTCATACATAGAGTTTCTGGAGGCAAGCCATTTTGGAAGTGGATGCCGCTCCTGCTTCCAGGCTTGATTTAGTCGGGAAGCTCCAGCCAACCTGTCCACCATGGGTGCCCATTACTACGACTGGCACATCACTGTCACAGGTTTCAGCATCACAGCAACCACGAGTTATCTCTGTACAGCAACGCACAGACCAGTGCTATACCACCTAGAAGAATGTTTGACAGGAAGACAATTTGGGCTTAAAGCGGCCTCTTGGTTCAAACCCTAGGCCCAGGCTGGCTAGCCTCACTCCAGGAACAGAGCAAACCTGCACGTCAAACACATTCCCGGAAAAGCAGTCGACTCCAAAAGCTTGCCACGATTCCTGCACTCCTACCACCATGCTCCTGCCTTCTGGCATGGAGAGCTTCCCATGAGCCTGGGAGGAGCCAGCCAAACCAGGAACAGCATCGCCACTTCTTCCCAGCTGCCTTGGGCTTAAGGCCGCCTCCTGGTTCAAACCCTAGGCCCAGGCTGGCTAGCCTCACTCCAGGGACAGAGCAAACCTGCACATCAAACACATTCCCGGAAAAGCAGTTGACTCCAAAAGCTTGCCACAATTCCTGCACTTCCACCACCATGGTAGGAACCTAAAAACCAATCCTGTAAGCCTTATTAATTTGAAATTGCAATGATAATGAATTGTAATCATCACCAGTTATGATCTAATGATGACTTTTTTTTTTTTTCTCCAAATCATATAAAAAGCAGGAGTGGCATCCACTTCCTAAACAATGTGTCTCTGGAAACTCTATAAACTTTGAGAAATGATAGTTATAGAAAAGCTTCATGTCTTTTGTTCATTGAGTCGCTATGAGTTGTGCTTGACTTGATGACAATCATTAACAACAACAACAACAACACAAATCATATAAAAGAAAGCTATGGTCATGAGCCAGCAGAGTATCTGTAGCACCAGGCAGATCATGCCACCAATTCAGGAATGAACTGTCTGGCTGTCTTTGTACTTGTTTGTTTGTTTGTATAACAAAGGCTCTCTTTTATTAACACTTTTATTATTTAAAATATGTTTGAATCTGAGCTATCTCATTCCCTCCACCAGGTCAAGATGACTACAAGGAAGAGGGAGACCGAGGCTGCCTTTTGTAGTAAGATGGGGCTGAAACAGGCACCACAGGTTTTGCTTTATTTTCCCTTCAGCTCTGCCACTTCACAAACCCCGAGGGTCTCATGAGATAAGCATTCTTAAATTTGTGTGGTCATGTTTCTGTGTGACTTTCCAGGAATTTTATTGAGATTTCATGTGTATCTCTTTGCCTGAAAGTGCTTTCTTTCTGTCTGTTGTCTGTCAATTGTTCCCTCTCAGTGTACATAAAACTGTCTTTTCTAATATATTAAAGGATCTAGGGAAAATCAGCCGTTGAATTTATAAGACACTGAAGTAAAATGAAGAGCATTGCATTTTTGTATATGCTCAGTTTGTGTTTTAGTAGCTATAGAAATGTGTGGTTATATCTGCAGAAATAAAAATTTGAAGAGAAATTGTATGTGCTGAACTCTAATCTAATAATAGTTTTCCTTGCTGTTTTAGTCCATCCTCTTCATTTCTCTACTTGCCTTTATAGAATTTTGCTTTTCTGTCAGTACTTGTGGGTTATGGCTTTACTGCTCGCAAGAGGGTTTGCTAAGCACAATCAATTGTTTTCCTTCTCTCCCTCTCTCCCTACCTCTCCACTCCCTGGCTCCTTGTAAGGATCTTTCCACCCTCTTACAGTGACAGTAGTTGTCAAGCTCTGTCTGTTAGGAGAGTTTTGTGGATCTGTGCTGAGGGCAGCTGCAGGAGGTCTTCTTTCTGGGTAGAGCTGCTATTCTCTTTCTGTTCTGTGAAAACATTTTCAGTCTGTTGTCTTAACTGGTTGTTCAGACTCTGAAAACTGGTTTGGAGCACACTGGTAGAAGTTCCTATAGGGAATCTGTCTTTTGGCTGAAATTCCCAGAAACTAAATTCAGTGCCTCACTGTTTGCTTATGTTACTGTCTGTTTTTGTGTGTATTTGGAGTGAATGCCCTAAATTAGTGTAGAAATTTGTAAATCATGTAAGAAATTTGCAGGGCAAATTGGCAAGTTTCTGACTTGTTTTGGAATTTGCAGGGTGGGGAAGGGGTGTATGAGGTGGCAGGAAGAGGCAGGAAGAGGCAGATCAGTTTTAAGGAAACTTTGAAACTTGTGTTTTAGCTTGGTAAGCTGACAAATCTAAATAATAGGCTATATAACCTTTTAACTAAAGTTGATGGTCACTCTGAGGCAAAGGTTCTCAATCTGGATATGGAAGAGATCATCAGTAAAAAAAATAAATATGCTATTTCATGGGAACAGATTAAAGTCATAAAGTTGTTGTGTGTGTGTGTGTGTGTGTGTGTGTGTATGTTTGTAGGTGTGGCTTTGTTTCATCTTTTGTTTTGAAAATGCTGTACTTGTTGTTAGGTGTCATTGAGTCAAATATGAGTCATGGCAACTATATGAACAACAGATCTGAACTCTGCCCTATTCTGCACTACTATCCTTATCATCTCTGATGTACTTGATTCCATTGCTGCAGCCACTGTGTCAATCCATATCATTGAGAGTCTTCTTTGACTCTCCACCTTTCATGATGTCCTTTTCCAAGGAATGGCCTCTCCTAACAACACGTATGTGAGACGAAGTTTCACCATCCTTTCCTTCGGGAGCACTCTGGCCACATGTCTCCAAGACATATCTGCTTATTCTTTAGTCAGTCCATAAAATATTCAGTACTTCTCAACACCATAACTCAAACACATCTATTCATCCTCTGTCACCCTCATTCACTGTCCATATATGCTTGCTTGCTTGCTTGTTATTTGCCCTTATTAGTACAGCACTTGCCTGTCAGTTTGCTGTACTGGATAACTTGTGGGTTGCTGTGCTGATGGATGTTATGTCATACGTGTTTTGAATCCCAGAAGACTCACTTATAGTACATAAGTTTCAGCAGAGCTCCCAGATTAAGACTAACCAGGAAGTAGGATTTGTCATCTACTTCTGAAATCACAGGTATTTGAAAACTCTATGAACAAAGAGGAATGGTATGCAATTATTGCATTATTCACAAGGTTTTCAAAGCCCTGTTATTTCAGAAGTGCATGGCCAGTCCTTCTTCTTAATCTACCTTTGCCGTTCACCATGGATGACCCTGCTGGTGTTTGAAATATGTCGTATTTGAAAAGTGGCATAGCTTCTGCATCATAGCAACACGCAAGCCTCAACAGTAATGCAAACTGACAGACAAGTGCTGTACCTATGTAAACAAACTAAAAATAAGCAATATACACGTATATAAACTATAAAACAAGCAACATCAGAGAGAGCAACAAGCAGGTCACATCTCTCCCGACACAGCACAGTGATATATACACACTGTACGTGTAGGGGAACACTATAAAACAAACAGGAATACAAATATTACAAAACAAAACTGAAAATTCTGGGAAACAGAAAACAATCTGTCTGACCTGGGATAGCCTATCTGTAAGCCAAGCAGAGGACTGGAGTTGGGATGCCCAGTGAGGTCAGAGTTTCTGCTCATCTCACTAGATGACCAGGGATGTGAGACAAGGGAAGGGTAGTACATACTTTGGGTTAAAATGTGTTGAGATTATTTAAAGGGATAGGCACCCAAGCAGGGACAGAGATTCTACTGGACTCAGTGGACCCTGGGCTAGTTTTCCTAACTAGAGATGGTGCCGTCGCCACTCTAGGGGATGTGTGTGGATAGGGCACTCAGAGATGGCTAGTGTACAGACATCGCTGCTGATCTGATATGTTGAAGCATGGTCATAGGTAGTTATGTTGTGAGATCATTAAGGATATACAGTAAGAGGGAAGGGTCCCAGGCAGAAGAGGAGACCCTGCTAATTTGGGAACTGATTGCAGGTCAAGTGTGACAGAGTTCCCAACTCCATCAGAAAGCTCTGAGAGCATCTGGATGGTATGGCATGGCCTTAGGGAGAACTGGGGGCTAGAGGGAGGACAGAGCCCACTATCTGGAGAGTAGTGAGTAGAGAGTGGGCACAGGGTGGGAAAGGGAGGAGACTGGACCATTTCCACTGAGTGGATGTCACTGTCACTGCCATCATGTCATGTGGATAGCTGTTCAAGATGGCTACACTACAGAGTATCAAGGACTCACCTTCAGTAACAGCAATGGCAGTGGCAGAGCTCTCCTTCCTGCTACAGTGAGATCAGCATTCTCTTGAACCTGGGAGGTCATAGAAGTCCTGAAATGGACATAGTCCTTGTTGTAGCAAGAGAAGTATGACCAGAATCGCAGACACTCAACAACCATTAAGGGCAGGGATGTTCAGCTTGTCTGGCTACACTTCTAGCAAGACATGTTATTTGAAAACCCTATGAGTGAGAAAGGAACATTGTAAGATATAGCACAGGAAGTAAAGCCTGGCAGAATTGAAGCCTTTAAAAAAAAAAGAGGACTAACAGCTGCAAACACCCATTAATAATTGGAGCATGAAATGTACAATGTATGAATCTAAGAAAATAGAATGCGTAAAGATAAAAATCTAGGCAATAGTGAGCACAAATGGACTGGTATTGGCCACTTTAATTTAGACATTCATATAAACAATTATGTCAAGAATGACAATAGTGTTACACTTATTGTCAAAAGGAACATGTCAAGATCTTTCCTGAAGTATAATGTGGTGTGATAGAATTCTATCTATGTACATACCAGGAAGACTGGCTAATCACAAAAGTCAAAGATAAAGAAATGGGAGTGTCTACCAATTTATACAGTCTTAAACTGATCTAACATGCAACCACAATGCATTAATACTAATTGGTGACTGAAATGTAGAAATTGGCAAAAAAAAAGAAGAAATTGTAGTTGGAAAATAGAGACTTCAAATTAGAAATTAGGCTGGAGATCAAATAATACCGTTTCGTGTAGTCAATGTTATTGTAAATAGCTTTTTTAAAAAAAGTGACTATATACATGGACGTCACCCGAAAGGCATCCAATTGACTACATCTGTCAAAGAGTCAATGGAGAAGCTCAATATTAGCAGTCAAAACAAATCTGGAATCTGACAATTGAACAAGCCATCAAATATTCAAGCGTAAATTCAAGAGGCTGAAGAAACATAATTCCAAGAGAATCAAATTATTGCTTTGAGTCAATCACACCAGGATTTTAAAACTATCCCCCCAAAAATAGATTTGATGCGTTTAAAACTAATGTAAGTGCCATTATGAAGAATCTACTTTATCCTTTTAAGAATTAATATCCAAAAAAAAGAAAAAAATTAATATCCAAGTGAAAGTTATAAATGACCACTTTATTAAATCTTAAGTATTTACTTACTAACTTATTACAGAAACCATATCCTCTATCAATTTTGTGATAAGCTTTAAATGAAAGTTAGAATGTATTTTTTGTAGTTTTATAAATATGTATACTTGAAAAAAAAACAAAACAACCTAATGACCAAAACAAAGATGAGCTGTGTGATGAGATCAAGAACATTCATGAAGAAAGCAAAATGTCATTGCAAAAAACAGGAAAGAAGGAAAAAACTAAGCAAAAAGAGGTAAAAATAAAGGGAAGAAGTGCTTAAGTAAGATAAATGACCAACATATTTCAAAAGGTGGAGAATATAAAGCAAAGTATTTTAATGAAATGTGTGAAGAGTTGGCAAACCAAAAGGAAGAACATACTCAGTATTTCTCATATTGGAAAACAAATTCAAGCAGTGTTGATGGATCCTATGTTGAATGATGCAGGAAGCATCCAAAGAAAATTAAAGAAATGGACAGTCCCTATTAAAAGAATTCACAATTAGTCAATCTGGAAATTATTCAAGAAGAAATGAAAGAAGTCCAAGCTACACTGAAGGCATTGGCTATGAAAAAAAGCTAAGTCTCCATAAAATGATGGGATACAGACTGACATATTTCAACAAGCAGATGCATCTCTAGAAGTGCTCACTAGTCTACGCAAAGAAATTCAAAGGCCAGGTATCTGGTTAACTGTTTGGAAGATATGTGTATTCATTTCCATTAAAAAAATAAAGAAGATGCAAGAAAATAGGGAAATTATGAACAATATCATTACTACCACATGCAAATAAAGTCATGTTAAAGATTATTTAGCAAATGGTTGTAACAGTACATCAAAAGGGAACTGACAGAAATTCAAGCTGAATTCAGAAGAGGATACAAAATGAGGGCTGTTGATGTCAAATAGATCTGGCTGAAAGAATACACCAGAAAGATGTTGTCCTGTGATTTTTTTAAATATTTTATTGGTTTTCATATAATAATTTCTTTACATCATGCTTCATTCATATACGTTGTGTTTTATACAATTTTTAATTTACACTGTGTTTCCTACAATCATTTCATATGCATTCTATTTTACATTATTGTTTATTGGTTTGCTTACAAAGTTTATATGCAGCCAAGATGCTTCATCAGAGGCAGGAATGTTAAAATCTTGTCTCCTATGCTGTGGGCATGTTGCCAGGAGGGGCTTGTCCATGGAAAAAGATATCGTGCTTAAAAAGATGGTTTCTTGCCATTAACCTAACACAATTTTCTTTGAATACTGATTCGTCGAGTTAATTCAACAAACTCAGCCTCAAATGCTAGGATTCAGCATTTCATTAGAATAAAATTTCTTGAAAGAAAGTGAGGCGTTTACTTTTTAAGATGTTTTGTCAAATAACATGAATTATTTCCTTATTGACAATTTTATAAGTTATTTAAGATTTTATTTTTGTCTTCCTGTTTTCTAATGGAAGATAAGCTAAAAATGTTTGCTAGGTCATAGATTGGATAACTTGTTGTCAAATTAAGAAGAGGTGTAGTTCCCTTTTGGGTTAAAATATTCCTTTTATGCTGCTGTGTAATGTTGTTGTTGTGTACTGCCAAGTTGGAACAGACTCATAGCTGACCCTCCAACAGGTTTTCAGAGGAAATAAGTTGCATTGCCCATCTATCCCTTACAAAGCAGCTTGTGGATTTTAATCACATGCCTTTGGGTTGACAGCACAAGTCCTTACTACTAAGCCACCAAAGCTCTTTAATAGTACGCAATAACTTTTCAATCACAACATTGTTAATCTTTAACATAGTGGGGGGGGAGAATAAAATGATTAGCTGTGAGAATTTATCTACTTGTCTTTAGAACTGAGATATCTCCACACAGTAGAGTCAAGTACAGCTCATAGCAACCCCACGAAACAACAACCAGATTACTGTCCTATCCTGTGCCATTCTGATAAACTCTGAGACACTGGACTCCATTGTGGTCGCCACCTTATCAAGCAATCTTGTTGTGGTCTTCCTCTCTTTCACTGGCCCTCCACATTTCCAAACATGATGTTCCTTTCCAAGGAATAGCCTCTTCTAGCAACATGTCCAAAGCAGCTTCATAATGTTGAGACATTATGTCTGAAGACATTATGTTATGTAGAAATAACTTGATGAAGATAAAGTTAAATATTTCTTCTAGCTGCATTATGCAAATAACACAACCTTGCTTGCTGAAACTGAGGAGGACCTGAGATACTTGCTACAGAAAGTCAAGGACTGTAGTCTTCAATGTGGATTTAAGCTCAACCAAAAAAAGACAAAGATTCTCACCACAGGGCCAATTGGCAGCACCAGGATAGATGGAGACGAGATTGAGGTTGTTAATAGTTACAATTTGCTTGGCTCCTCAATCAACAGTTTTGGTACCAGCAGTAAGGAAATCAAAAGATGAATTGCATTAGGTAAATCTGCTGTCAGGGATCTCTCTAGACTACAGCGAAGCAATGATGTCAGTCTAGAGACTAAGGTGTGCCTAATCCAGGCCATTATCTTCACAATTACTTGCTATGCATCAAAGACTAAAAATGACAGAAGAAGAATTTATGCCTTTGAATTTTGGTTATGGAGAAGAGTTTTGAACATGCCATGTTGTTGAATACCTTTAAGTTGAGCATGACTTATAGTGACTCTATGAACAAAAGGCCTGAAGTCCCTTTGCAACTAACATCATTTATCAATTCCAGAGGCATGTTGTTTAGGAAGTGGATATCACTCCTACTTTCAAATTTGTCACAGAATATTATTGGTTGGGTCACCTGTGATGCATAGTGACCCTATGTACAGCAGCTCTGAATCCTTCCCTGTCTTGAGCCAGTCTCTCTAATTCTGGAACAACCCACATTGCCCCAGCCACTATATCAATTCATCTCATCCAGGATCTTCCTCTCCTGCGCATCCCTCCACCCTTCCAAGCATGATGTATTTCTCCAAGGACCAAATTACTCCTGGCCACATGCCCAAAGTGAGGCAGAGTTTCAAAATCCTAGCCTCCAAGGAGAGACTTGGTTTCACCCTCTCCAAGACAGACTTATTTGTTTTCTTGGCAGTCCATGGTGTATTCAAGACTCTTCTCCAGAACCACAAATTGAAGGCATCTATTTTTCTTCTGTAATCCTTAGTCATTGTTCAACTCTCTGAAGCATAAGAAGTAATAGAGAAGACCATGTCCTGGATTAGGCACACCTTTGTATCTAGACTAACATCGTTGCTCTTCAGGACTCTGGAGAGGTTCATGACAACAGATTTTCCCAATGCAATTCGTCTTTTGATTTCTTGACTGCTGGTGTTAAGAGTATTGATTGTGGATCTGAGCAAGCTGTAATTACTAACAACCTCAATCTCTTCTCAATCTATTATGGTGCTGCCAGTTGGCCTAGTGGTGAGAATCTTTGTCTTCTTGATGTTGAGCTTCAATCCACATTGAAGACTATAGTCGTTGACCTTTTGCAGCAAGTGCTTCAGACCTTCTTCAGTTTCAGGAGGCAAAGTTGTGTCGTCTGCATATCATAGGCTGTTAGTGAATCTTCCTCTAATCTTGATGCCACACTCCTCCTCATAAAGCCCTGCCTCCTGAATGATCTGTTCTGCATACAGGTTATACTGAAGATGAAAAGGTGGGGGAAAAAACAAAAAAACAACAACAACTGGTTGCTTTCATAATTTAAAAGGTCATTTTTAGATCCATCTTGAAATACAATATTGTGAGTGACAGGATAATATCCATACACATACAAGGAAGATTTGTTAATGCCACTATCATCAAATTTATGTGCCTACAACCAGAGCCAAAGAGGAGGAAATAGACTATTTCTATCAATTTTTGCAGTCAGAAATTCATTGAATATGTAACCAAGATGCATTAATAATAATGGGTGACTGGAATGTGGACTTGGTGACAGAAATGAGGCTGGTGATAGAAAGAAAAAATTCTGTACAATCAATGATTTATTCATAGCAAATACCTTTTCTAAGAAACATAAATGCAGGTAATACACATGAATTTCCCCTGATGGGATGCATAGGAATCAGGATGATTACATCTGTGGAAGGAACTATTGTTGGAGAAGTTCAATATGAGCAGTAAAAACTAGGCCAGGTGCTGACTATGGAACAGACCATCAACCACTTATTTATGTAAGTTCACATTAAAACTAAAGAAGGTTAAATCATATCCACAGGAATAAAAATTTGACCTGGAGTCTATACCCCATGAATTTAAAACATTAATGAACGAAGACCAGATAAGTTGTGAGAGGTTATCAAGAATGTTGTTCATGAAGAATGCTAAAAAATCACTAAAAAGAAGAGGAAAGAAGACAAGACCAAAATGAATGTCAGAAGAGACTCTGAATATTGCTCTAGAGTGCTGGGAAGCCAAAGCAAAGAGAAGAAATTTACAAGTTAAGGAGCTGAATAGAAGATTTCAAAGGGCATCTCGGGAAGACAAGGCAAAATATTATAATGAAATGTGCAAAGAGCTGGAGTAGGGAAATCAAAAGGGCCAAACTCTCTCAGCATTTCTTCAACTGAAAGAACTAAAGAATAAATTCAAGCCATGAGTTGCCATGATTAAGGATGCTATGGGCAAAATATTGAATAATTCAGGAAACATGAAATTAAGATGGAAGGAGTATACAGAGCCATTGTACCAACACAAATTGGCTAACACTGAAGAATTTAAAGAAACAACATGTGATCAAGAGGCCATGGTGATGAAGGAGAAAGTGCAGGCTGCTCTGAAGGACCTGGTAAAAAAATAAAGCCTTAGTAATTGATGGAATACCAATTGACATATTTCAGCAAACAGATGATGCCATGTACGTGCTCACCAAGTTGTGTAAAAAAATCTGGAGGACAACTACTTGGTCAACTGACTGGAAGAGATCCATATTTATTCCCATTCAAAAAAAAAGGTGATGCAACAGAGTGTGGAAATTATCAAACATTATATCTAATATCATACACTAGCAAAATCCTGCTGAAGATTATCCATAAAAGATTATTCCAGAAAAGAACACTACATTGACATAGAATTACCAGAAATACAAGCTGGGTTTAGAAGAGGTCGCGGCACTAGGGACATTATTGCCAATGTCGGATGGATCTTGGCAGAGAGCAGAGAATACCAGAAGAATGTGTATTTGTGTTTCATCGACTGTGCAAAGGCATTTGACTTTGTGGATCACAATAAATTGTGGCTAAACTTGAAGAAAATGGGAATCTCAGAACACTTGATTGTACTTATACAAAACCTATACTTGGGCCAAGAAACAGTCCTCAGAACAGAGCAAGGAAATACTTCATGGTTTAAAATAAGGAAAAAACTGTGTCAGGGATGCATCCTATCCCCATACCTTTTCAATCTGTTTGCAGAACATACTGCCAAAAAAGCAAACAGGTCTGTGTTGGAGAGAATGAAACCAAGTTTCTCCTTCGAGGCTAGAATTTTGAAGCTCCATCTCACATACTTTCAGCATGTGGCTAGAAGGGAACAATCCTGCTCAGAGGGGTGGAGAGACACAGCAGGAGAGGAAGAATTCAGACGGGACAGATTGATACAGTAACTAGAGCAATGGGATAGGTGTGTCAGAGTCAGTGAGACTGGCTCAGGACTGGACAGTCTTTAAGAGCTGTTGTGCATAGTGTTGTTGGGAGTGGCAGGCAACTTTATAGCAAATAACAGCAACAACACCAACATGTTGTCTTTTGAGTTTATTGGCCTTTGTGTTGGAGAGCCTCAATGATCTATATTTCTCAACATGTATTGTTGACAATTGCTCACTGAACACTCTTCTTCTGCTTTTAGAAATCAGAAAGTCCAAAGCTTTAGGTTACCTGAACACTGAGACTTACAAATATGTTGTAGAATTTTTCATAGGTGAGAGTGCTTACCACCAAGCCTATTTTCATTCTCATGTAGTTTGAGAAATACATAAGTTAAGGGATTTACTACAACTCCACATTAGAGTAGACAGACACTTGTTAATATTGGGATGCAGTAAAAGCCTTATAATTGTCAGTCAGAATCAACTTGTAGTTGCCCCTTTAGCTGGTTGGTTTTCAAAGGCTACACATTGCAAAGAAAGAGATTTCATGCTTTTCTCCCAAGGAGCCACTGATGGAGTTGAACCACTTGCCTTTAAATTGGCAGTGTAATTCTTAAGCACTAATCCAAAGAGCTGCCTTAGGTATAACCTTAGGTCACAGCACAAAGGAACTAATGCAACACTTCTTGATCTCCTGAAACATTACCTTGTTTCCTCATGTCATTGTTATGTGACAAAAGGAAGATTGATTTATTTAGACAGGAATGAACAACTCTGATATATTCAGTTTCATTAATTTGCACTTGTCAATCACCTACAAACTTAAACTAGAAGCTAAAATCTCTTGGTGAACATATGCAGACAATAGTCATCAAAGTCTTGGGCTTTCTGGTCATTGGATATGCAAACCTTTGAGGTTGCTTTGTGTTGGCAACTTGGGTTTATAAACTAATTGGGGGGGTGGGGTGGGCGGGTAAAAACAAACAAACAAAAAAACCCCACCAAAATCTGAACTTAGAACACTCAACTTTTTTTCCATACAGGCTATCAATATATGTCAATCAATTTTCATATTTGTTGATCTTGTCTTAATTGCTTTAAGTTTTGTAGACTAAGGTTATTACATCATTCACAACTCTTAGTAACCATATGAACAACAGATCTGAACATTACCCTATCGTAATGGATCTTCATAAAGCCCTAATATACTTGAGCCCATTGTTGAAGTCACTTTATCAGTCCTTCTTGTTGAGGGTCTCTGATCTTCCACTTTTCCTAGCATGGTGTCCTTTTTCAGGAATTGGCACTTTGTTACAGCATGCCCAAAGTATGAGACGATGTTTCATTTTCTTTGCAGCATTAAGGAGGATTATTAGAGACAATGCATTACTTTCTAAGGAACTTTATGGTTGCACTTCCTCCAAGACAGAATTGTTTGCTTTTTAACCTTCCAGGCAATATTGCCAATAGCACAGTTCAAAGGCACTGGTTTTTCTTTGTCATCTTTATTAATTTTCCAACCATCAGATGCATATTAAGTAATTGAAATCAAGTTTAGGTACACCTTAGTGTTTGAACTGACATTGTTGCTCTTTGACACTTTGGGTAGATTTTTGTCAGCTGATTTCCCCAGTGCAATATATATTTTTATTTTGTGACTGCTGCTACTATGGCTGTTGATTGTAGACCAAAGGAAGATTAAATTTTCAACAACTACAAAGTTCTCTCCATCTATTATGATGTTGCCTATCGACCCCATGGTGAGAATTTTATTTTCTGTGATGTTGAAGTGAAATCCATATTGAAGGCTGCAGTCTTTGACCTTCTGCAGCATGGGCTGAAGTCCTCTTCACTTTATGCAAGCAAGATTCTGTCACTAGCATAACACAAGGTGTTGGTGAGTCTTCTATTGCTGACCCCATAATCTTCTTATTGTCCAGCATCTTAAATTATTTTCTCAGCATACAGACTCCAAAGATGTTGAGAAAGGGTACACACAACTTTCCTGATTTTAAAACATGCACCTCAGGGCACCATCGCGGATCCAGCCATCAACCAGAGCTATCAACCGAGCTGTTGTGGAATTAACCTGGCAGAAGAAAGGCCGGTAGGATCTTATCTGTGTTTACTGGGGCTGATTATCTGGGAAAGCACCTAAAGTCTTGCCCACAGGTGGGGAAATTGGCCGAGCTCTCTTGGGTTCCCACCCAAAATGAGCCAGCCAGCTGGCTTCTGTGAACTCTGCAGACCAGCCAGAGGCTAGTGGGTTGGTGGGAA
>NW_006399954.1:5495841-5532472 GCF_000299155.1 Elephantulus edwardii
GCCTTTGTATAGCCAGTAAAATATAAACATCTTTCTGGTGATCTGTGCTTTCAGCCAAGATCAATCTGTTGTTAACAATGATATCTCTCATGCCATGACTTTTTCTGAATCTAACTTAAACTTCTGGAGAACCCCTGTTAATGCAGTGTTCTAGCCATTATTTAATAATTTTCATCAAGATTTTACTTGCATGAGCTATTAATGATACTACTTTAGAATTCTTTCACTGTGTTGGATCACCTATTTTTGCAACAGAAACAAGTATGAATCTCTTCCAGGCAACTTGAAGAGCTTTCCCTTAAGGAATTAATATAATTTTAATTTATTGTTTGGGAGTAATTCTCATTCCTTTTGCAACATTTAACTTTTATTTATGTAAACTTGTCAACGTGCTTTAACTGAGGATAATTTTTTCCCCTTTCTTTCTAGTATTCCACTCAATACTGCTGACTGGATATTTTAAAAAAAACCACACAAAAACCCGCAAAAAAACCACCCCAGATATTCTCACCACTGTACCAATACAAATGACATGTGGAGAACAGATTGAAATTGTCAACTGTTTTATTTTCTTGGATCCACAATCAACACTATGAGTCGCAGGCGACTCGACGGCACATAACAACAACAACAATCAACACTTATGGTAGTAGCAGCTAAAAATTTAAAGACTTGAGAAAAAAAAAGTTGTTAAAAGTATGTGGTACATTGCAGGGTGCTTTTTGCTGTTATTTTATAAGTTGTTTTTTTACCAATAAGTACAATTTTAATAAACATAAGGGGAAAAAACCTAAAGACTTGTTCATTGCAAAAATCTTCTGTTAACAACTTGTTCAAAGTGCTGAAGAGCAGTAGTGTCAGCTGAAAGATAAGGTGCCCTGCATCAGATCTAAGTCATATTTTTAGTTGCTTCATATGCATCTGAAAGTTGGACAGTAAATGAGTGGGACAAAGAAAGATTTGATGCCTTTGAATTTTGTTGTTGGAAAAGGTACTGAATATCCCATGAGCCGCAAAAACTACCATAAAAACTTCAACAACAACAACACAACAACAACAACAAAAGTTTCTTGGAGCAAGTGGAACCAGAGTAAGAGCAAAACTGGAGAAACTTTGTCTCATATTTTGGATATGTGGTCAGGAGGGGTCAATCCTTTGAAAAAAGGCTTCACTCTGGAAAAGGTGAAGGATCAGAGAAAGAGAAAAACCCTCAACTAAATATATTAACGCAGTGACTTAGCAATGGGCTTGAGCATATCAGAGGTCTTGAGAATGGTGAAAGATAAGCCACAGTTCAGATCTGGGGATAGTGGGGGGGGGGTGTATGTGTCCCCTTCTCCAGCAGATCACACATCTTCAGGACTGCAGCACAGCTTCTTGCCAGTAGGCCACCAGAGCACCCTTGGACCAGATCTGTTGTTCATAGGGTCCTTATGAGTTACAGTCAACTCAATGACACCTAACAGCAACATTGACTGGATTAATAATACTGTTATAATTAGTATCATCAAGTGTGGTGTGAAGGTAATTTCTAATATAATTTCTTAGAAAGCTAAAAAGGTGTCTGTAAAATTAATATATAGAGAAAAAATAAATTTAGTTAATACATTTAATCTCAAATAAAATAAGCTTTAAATTCTGGAGATGCTATGTAGAGGATTTCAAAATGATCCAGCGTCTGCTACAACACAGTCTCTAACAAAGCTAGGCTATCCCGAACCCCTGGTAATAAATTGTTTACCTTTATACCAAGATGGTTGGGGAAGCACCAAAATCTGTATGTGGTGCGTGCTCAGGCGGACTAAGAGGGGATGGTGTTGTGAGACCGAAAGTTCTCATGAAATTGTGAAAAACAAAGACACATGTCAGCACAGCTTATGGTGGTTTCACGTGGGCTAAGGGCTCTGTGACAAGATCAAGCGCGCTTTCCTTATCAAGGAGCAGAACACTCGTGAAAGTACTGAAGGCAGATGTTCAATTTCGGTTTGTGTCAGTTTGGGTTGGTTGTGCATTTCTATGTATACTGAACTGTAACAGATGAGGGATAGAACAGTTTAAAAGTAATATATGATAGCATATTGTGATTATCACAGGAATCAAGAATTAAGGTTGCATAGTGGAGTGCATTTGGGGCGGGGTTGGGGGCAGGGGCAGAAGTTCATCTTTTGCTTTTCAAAGAGAGGAGTGAACTAACTGGGGGAAAGGGGGTAAAGAAAAAAGTGCAACAATGAATGAATGAAAATATAAAATCTCTGTAAATGTTCATTAAAATGAATTTTTAAAAAGTACTGAAGTGGCTCAATCACTAAGGGAGAAAGCAAAAATTAAAAAATGGCGTGTCTTTAATAAAATCATATGATTTGTTAAAAAATAAACTTTTAGGCTGATAGCCAGACCACATGTAAATATTCCTGCCGTTATGGCATTGGACTATATCTACTCACATAAGGTGGATATATACTGAGCACTATCGTCAGGCAGAGTGAAGATATTAGGTGGTACTTACCTATTGAAAGGAGTGTGGGTACAGTATTAAAAGCTTGTTATGTAGCAAAGAGCCATCTACCAAGCCTCGCAGAAGAAATGGCATCAGTTTAAGGGAGAACGAAGGATAAATCCATAATTCTTATGTTTAAAATCTGAGTCACTTGGTTTGTAGAGAATTGATTTCTATACCACAGCTCTACCTCCATTTTGATCCTTGACATAGGTTCAGATACATCTGAATTCTTTCTGGTCAGTAAAGAGCCATGTGGTTTTTCCTATCCATCATAATTTTGACACTATGTATCCAAGTGGCTGGAGCCAAGAATAAAATTTTAAAAACCTTTTTAATCTACAATTGTGTACATATTCATTCATAGTTATTGCATATTCTCCAGTCCTGCTTGCAATAGTGATAGATTATAACTGTTACCAATTATGATCTAGTGATGATTTTGTTTCCAAATCATATATCCCAAAAGATAGCTATGGGCCTGGTTCAGTTCAAGAGCGGTGGCATCAAACTGATAGGTCACTTATTTTAAAACAACATGAATTTTGCTAGATGGAATTAAATTGACTATTGATGACTAAGCCAATTGGCAGCACCATGATAGATGGAGAAGAGATTGAGGTTGTTAACAAGTAAAGCTTGCTCAGCTCCACAATCAACACTCTTAACACCAGCAGTTAGGAAATCAAAAGGTGAATTGCATTGGAAATCTTCTGTCAGGAAGCTTTCCAGAGTGCTGAAAAGCAATGATGTCAGGCTAGAGACTAAGGTGCATCTAATCTAGGTCATGGTCTTCACAATTGCTTGCTATGCATCAGAGAGCTGGACGATGACTAAGGAAGACAGAAGAATTGAAGCCTTTGAAATGTGATGCTGGAAAAGAGTTTTGCATATACCATGGCCTGTCAAACAAAACCAAATAGGTCTGTCTTGGAGAGGGTGAAACCAAGTTTCTCCTTGGAGGCTAGAATTTTGAACCTCTGTCTTACATACTTTTTGGCATCTTGCGAGGGGAGACCAATCCTTGGAGAAGGACATCATGCTTGGAAGGGTGGAGGGGCAGGCAGCACAGGAGAAGAAGACCTTGGATGAGATAGATTGATAAAGTGACTGTGGCAGTGGGGATTGGTGTGTCAGAATTAGTGAGACTGGCTCAGGACAGGGAAGGGTTCAGAGATGCTGTACATAGGGTCACTATGAGCCATAGCCAACTTGACAACACATAACAACAATATTCATAAAAGAGTTGAATAATAAGTAAGAGAGATTGGGGGAAAAGAGGAAGGCTATCAATGAAATTGATTGACTGTCTTGAAGGAAGTGCAACCAGAGTGCTCCTTAAAGGTAAAGTAGATAAAACTATAATTTACATAACTTTGGCATGTTGTCAAGAGAGGTTAGTCCGTGGAAAAAGATGCTGGGAAAGGTAGAGAGAGGAAAAGAGTAAGATCCTCAACAAAATATATTGATACAGCAACTAAAGAATGGATTTGAGCATGGTCGACATCATGAGGATGACACAGGATAGAGCAAGGTTCAGATCCATTTATCATAGGGTCACTATGAGCCTCAGTCAAGTCAATTTCATCTAACACCATCAAAGCAATGGGTTGATATAGTGTTTGGAACATATAGCCAGATTGTGAGGATGGCACATCTTCCTAAGGGTCTATGAGACTAAGACTATGAGTCAGAACTGACTTGAAACCTAACAACAGTTGTTCTGAGAGAGACTTTCTTTTTTTCTGTTGTATTGTGTTCTGAGTGAAAAATTGATAGCATAAATGGCTTTCCTTTCAATCATTCATAGACATGTTGTTTTATGACCTCAATTACTGTCTTCACACTTTCATAACATTCTTTCCACACCTGTTATTTCATTTTATTCTTCCTTCTATCATATTCTTCTCTACCTTCTGAACTTCTTCAAAGTGTTCACTAGTTTTTTTATCTTCTATGATTGTTTACTGTAAGAAATTAGGATCTCCATGGTGATATGTTTCACCTTATAAACATGTCTACTGCTTAGCTGAAAGTTGAGCTACAAAGTTGAGTTCAGTTCAAGGCTCAAAGACTATTAATAAGGGTCACTCCCAGTTTTACATAATCATTTCTTAGATGCATTGAAAGTAATGCAATCTGATGGTTAAAATGTAAGTATATTATTAAGGTAATTAATAACTTCAGTGTACTCCTGACTCACATCTAAAAAGAATATTCTCAAAACCACTCAAATAAATGTATTTGAATTTTTATTTCTGTCTCTATTTTTTATAATTTGCTCAAAAAGAATGTGATTATGATTGCCAGTATGTGTAATTCTGAAATGATGAGTGATGAGTATAATGCGGATAATTGAAACCTAAGATTGATGAAATATCCAAACTATAGCTACTGATTAGTTATAACATCTACTTTCATTGAGCACTGATACAGAATTATCACAGATTAAAATGGATTAATCTAATGCCAAGAACCCTACAGAGGAAAATATTTTATGTACAATGTCACCATTTATCATTCAATTCCTAAATAGGAGCCCATGCTGATAGCTGAAATGTTGAAGGTTTAAATCCATCCAGTTTTTTGTTGTTAGGTGCTGTTTAATCAAGTCCAACTCATAGTGACTCTACGAATAAATGACCTGAACACTGTCCTATCTTGTGCCATCCTCATCATCTCTGACACACTCAGTCACTGTGTCAATCCACCTGGTTGAAGCTCTTTCTATTTTCACCATCTTTCCACCTTCCCAAGCATGATGTCCCTCTCCAAAGAATAACCTCTCCTAGCAACATGCTCAAAGTACATGAGATAATTCTTTATCCTCATTGCCTTTTCTGTCTCCAAAAAGCACTCTGGCTGCACTTTCTCCAAGACATATCTCTTTTTTCTTTTGGTAGTTCATGGAATTTTCAGCACTTTTTTCCAACACCACAGTTGAAAGGCATCAAATCTCTGCCATTCTCAGTCATTGTCCAGCACTCACATACATAGCAAGTGATCAGAAATACCGTGGCCTGAATCAGGCACACCTTAGCCCTCAAACTGACATCATTATTCCTCAATAATTTGGTGAGGTCTCTGTTTACAGACTTTTCCCAATTCAATACATCTCCTGATGATTTGCTACTACTAAGTATATTGATTATGGATTCAAGTGAGTAGAAGTCATTGACAGTTTCAATCCTTTCTCAGTCCATCATGATGATGCCTATTGGTCCAGTGGCAAGGACTGCAACTTTCAATATGGATTGCACCTCATTGTCAAGGAAACAAAAGAATCTGTTCGCAGTCTCTATGAAAATAAATGCCTAAGAACTTACTTACATAAAATACAGCTCTGTAAAACAGTTCTATTTTAATACAGTTGACATTGAATAGGTGGAATTAACTGAAAAGATTACTTGTATTGGTTATTAGATAAAGTGTATTCGGAATACATCATTTTTATAGTATATCTTTAAAAAGGAGCCCACGTTGCTGGTTGGAAAGTTTAAGGCTCAACTATAACCAGGGCACAACAAAATAAAGGAAAATTTCAGACTCAGTGATGAAGGTAAATCTTAGAACTTTGCAGATGTATTTTGTCTCCATACCTTTTCAATCTGTATGCAGAACAGATCATCATCATCTGAGACGCTGGGCTGTACGAGGAGGAATGTGGCATCAGGGTTGATGGAAGAATCATCAACAACCTCCGTTATGCAGATGACACAACCCTGCCCGCTGAAACTGAGGAGGACCTGAAGTTCTTGCTGCAGAAGGTCAAGGATTTCAGTCTTCAATATGGATGGAAGCTCAATATCAAGAAAACAAAGATTCTCACCACTGGGCCAATTGGCAACATCAGTATGGATGGTGAAGAGATTGAGATAGTTAACAGTTTTCATTTATTTGGTTCCATAGTCAACACTCTTGGTAATAGCAGCCAGGAAATCAGGAGACCAATTGCATTGGGAAAGTCAGCTGTGAGGGACCTCTCAAGAGTACTGAAGTGCAACGACATCAGGCTGTAGAATAAGGTGCACCTGATCCAGGCTATAGACTTTGCAATTATGAGCTATGCATCAGAGAATTGGACAGTGAATAGGGATGATAGAAAGAGAATTGATGCCTTTGAGTTGTGGTGCTGGAGAAGAGTGTTGAATAAACCATGAACTGCTAGGAAAACAAACAGGTTTGTCCGGGAGAGGGTGAAGCCAGAATGTTCCCCAGAGTCAAGGATTCTGAAGCTTCGTCTGACATACTTTGGGCATGTTGCAAGAAGGGACTGGTCCTTGGAGAGGGACATCATGTTTGGGAGAATTGGACGGCACAGGAGAGGAAGACCCTAGATGAGATGGATCGATTCTGTGACTGGAGTGGTGGGAATAAATGTGTTTGAGACAGCGAGGTTGGCACATGGTAGAATGGCGTTTAGGGCTTTTGTACACAGGGTCACTAGGAGTCACAAATGACTGGATGGCACATAACAACAACAAAAACAGATTGGCTTTTATTTGCCAGAGAGGAATTTCTTGCCATACTCATATAAACACTATCCTCTCATAATCAAGTAATGGAAATTTCAGTTGCCTCATATGCATGGAAAGCTGAACAACAGATAAGAAAGACTGAAGAACTAATCCATTTGAATTATATTCTTGGATAACAATATTAACTGTACATGTACAACCAGAAAAAGGAATAAGTTATCCTTGGAAGAATACCCATAATGCTAATTAGCAGTGAGGATAACTAGCAAGACTTTGTTTGATCCACTTTGACTATCTATCTGGAGGGTCCAATTCCAGAAGAAGGACACCATGCTTAGCAAAGTACAGGGTGGGTGGGGGAAATGAAAACACTTAGATAAATTGCTATTGTGACTGCAGCAGGGAGCACAAACATACCTGCTCTTATGAGGATGCTGCAGGATCAGGCAATATTTCATTCCACTAGACACTAGACAGCAACTAGCAATACTATCATTACCATTAAATTTGCACTAAGATTCTTTTCCTCCACTCCTTCAACTTTGAAACTGATCAGTTGTTGGGTTTAAAGATCTTTAAGGTAATTGTAATAGTGAATACCTGAGTTACCTAGTACAGTACTCAAAATTTCATCTCACTGCCCACTGAACTCCTTTGGACTAGATCATAAACAATCTTTAATAAAGTATATTATCAATTTTAATCACTAAAGAATATGTAATCACAATTTTTAATAACTTGGATGTAATATTTCTTATGATTGTTGTTGTTGTTATGTGCCGTCGAGTCGGTTGTGACTCATAGCGATCCTATGCACAACAGCCCTAAACCCTGCTCTATTCTGTGCCAATCGCACTGCCTCTGACACACCTATTCCGATTACCCCAATCACTGAATCAATCCATCTCATAGACGGTCTTCACCTCTTGCGCCGTCCCTCCACCCTCCCAAGCATGATGTCCCTCTCCAAGGACCAGTCCCTCCTTGCAACATGTCCAAAGTATGTAGGATGAAGCCCCAGAATCCTTGCCTCCAAGGAGTAGCCTGGTTTAACCCTCTCCAGGATGAATCTGTTTGTTTTCCTGGCAGTCCATGGTACATTCAATACTCTTCTCCAGCACCACAGCTCAAAGGCATCAACTCTCCTTCTATCCTCCCTAGTCATTGTCCAACTCTCTGATGCATAACAAGTGATTGCAAAGACCATGGCCTGTATCAGGCGCACCTTAGTCTCCAGAGAGACAGCGTTGCTCTTGAGTACTTTAGAGAGGTCCCTAACCGCAGACTTTCCCATCGCAATACGTTTTTATTATTTCCTGGCTGCTGGTGCCAAGAGTGTTGACCGTGGAGTCGAGCAAACTGAAGTTGTGCACAGACTCATCAGCAAATTGCATTATGCAGATGACACAGTTTTGCTACCTGAGAATGAGGAGGAATTGAAACATTTGCTGAAGAAGATCAAAGTCTTCATTATAAATTACATGTCTATATAAAAAAGACAAAAATCCTCACCACTCGGTCAATAGGTAACATCATGATAGACGGAGAAAAGATTGATACTGTCAATGGCTTCATTCTTACTTGGGTCCATGTGCTCGCTTCGGCAGCACATGTACTAAAATTCTTACTTGGGTCCACAATAAAAATTCTTGGCACCAGCAAGCAAGAAGTCAAAGGATCCATTGTGTTGTGAAAGTCTGTTGTTCAGGACATCTTTAAATTATTAAGGAATAATGATGTCAGTTAGAAAACTAAAATGCTTCTGATTCAGGCCATGGGTTTGGTGTTTTTTTCTTTCAGCCACATGCTATGCTTCTGAAAGCTAGACAGAAAATAAGGATTATTGTTGTTGTTGTTTACTATAGAGGTGTAACCGACCCATAGTTGACCCTTCAGTGGGTTTTCAGAGGCAGTTAATCACACAGGAGGAGATTGCCCATGCTTCTCCCACGGAGCAGCTGGTGGCCTTGAACCATGTGCCTTCAGGATAGCAGCTCAGATTACAGTGGAAAAGTGATGTCTTTGAGTTGTGGTATTGGAGAAGAGTACTGAATATACATGGACTGTCAAAAGAACAGATATGTCTTGAAGTACAGCCAGAGTGATCACTGGAGGTAAGGATGGCAAAACTTCATCTAACATACTTTGAGTATTGTGTTAAAAGGGACCATAAAGTTCATAAGAAACAAACTGGGAACAAGCTTAGATGGTCTAATCTATGGAATAAAAAGGAAGACAAACACAGCTAGAAATGCATAATCTAGAGAGGATAAAATTGATGAATGATATTTTTAAAAAATTAAATCTCAGTGCTCAAAAAAATTTTTTTTCCAACAAAGTAAAAAAAAAACAAACAAAAACACCTTCCAACTGGAAACAAACATTTAGCAATATCATTTAGAAAAGGGTCTCATAACAAAAGTTTACAGAATACTCCTGAGCCTCCAGAAGAAAAAGACTGATAAAATGGGTAAAAGACATGGAAAGACTTTTCACAGAGGAAGGCATTTGGATGACCAACATGAAAAAAAAATGCTCCAAATCACTGGAAATACACCTGCTGACTGGGAACAAACACTTGGCAATAGCATCTCAAACACAGTTCTCATAATAAAAGTTTACAGAATATCCTGAATCTCTAGAAGAAAAAGACTGATAACCTAATTACAAAATGGGCAAAAGACATGGAAAGACTTTTCACAGAGGACATTCAGTTGGCAAACATACACATGAAGAAATGCTCAAAATTAGTAGGAATAAGAAAGATGCAAATCAAAACCACAAGAAGATAACATCTTACGCCAGTAGCAGTGGCAAAGTTTAGCAGGGCAGCAAGCAATAAATGTTGGACAGGTTGTGGAGAGGTGGGAACTCTCATACACTGTTGGTGGGATTGTAAGATAGTATAATCACTTTGAAAGGTAGTTTAGTGTTTCCTTAAAACATTGAACATAAAAACTTTGTATGACTCAACTATTCCACTTCTAGGAATATACCCCAAGGAAATTAGAATGGAGACATAAACAGAAGTTTGTACAAAGCAGCATTATTCACCATCACAAGAACATGGAAATAGCTCAAATATAAAACCACAATGGAATGGATTGAGAAATTGTGGTTCATTCACACAATGGAATACTTTGCAGTCAGCACCCAGGAGCACCAGGAGCAAGGATTTAGAAAATTACTACATAGCTTGGGTGAGACTGCAGAACATTATGCTGAGTGAACTAACTCAGTTTCATAAGGACAAATACTCCATAAGACCATTATTGTAAAAATAGAAGGTTAATTAGTAAAACATGTATGAGGACCCAAAGGGAGAAAGAGTGGGTGTATAGGGGTGAGGATGGGTAGGGCCAATACCATAGGATTGTAGAGTTTGGTAGGTGGAAGGAGAGGGTGAAAGAAATGGGAAGAATTTGGCAGGAATCTGAAAAGATAGGGTAATTATGGACAAGATCCAATGATGATTGATTTTATAAAACATAATGCATGGTAATGATTCTATGACACACAATGTGAATGAAGAATAATGTGTGAAACACATAAATATGAACTTTGTAAAAAAACACAAATTTTTTTAAAAAAAGAGGACGATAAAGGGATTATTCCTTGGAAGGTACACCATGCTAGAAAAGAGGGAAGGTCAATGAAAGAGAGGAAGACCCTTAATCAGGTGGATGGATGCAGTAACTGTAACAATGGGCTCTAGTATGTCAGAGATGATGAGGATGGCACAAGAGAGCACAGGGTTCAGATCTGCTCTTCATAGAGTTGCTGTAAGTTGTACTTGACTCGATGATACCTAACAACAGTAAATACTTATTATTTACATTATCTCATACCTCATCTGACCCACTATTAAGAATCTTCCTATAAGAAAGATGTGTTTTTAACATACTTTTTAAAAGAATTTTTCTATGCTGTAAATAAATAATGAGCATTTTAATGTGTGTATCCACCATCTGCCTATACTTTTGTTATGCTACAGTGACTTGTGCATTACTAAAATATTGAAGCTGTTTCACTAGTATCGCAAATAATAGCTGGATAATCCATAAAGGACAAATTTTAATAGAGCTTTCTAACAAAGACAAACTAGGAGAAAGTGTGGTGATCTATTGAAGTCTTTTGAATGAGTGGTAATTTTTTTTTTTCGTATTCAGTTGCGTTGGACACATGATCATGAGAATTCAATCACTGGAGAAGGGCATCATGTTGGGTCAGGGAGAGGGCCTGTGATGGCACGGGTGACACCTGGTGAGATTGACAGGCACAATAGCTCTAACAATGGACATGCCCACCATCAGGAGGATGACAGAGAATGTGTCAGAGTCAACATGAAGGCATTTATCTACCTCTATTTATGTATGTGTGTTTGCACACCAACACAATATATACTTTGTAAAACAAGCTCTGATTTGAAAATACATATGTGTGATAGAACCTCTTAGGTACACAACAAACATAAAACCCACCTAGAAATGTGCTTTTGCTGAATTGACAGATTAGAAAATCTTAGTGTGGTAGACACTACGCACTGCTACTGGTCTCTCATGATTTTGTCCATCTCTTGTTTAGGAGGATGTAAGTCCAAATCCCATGTACTAACTTCAGAGAAAGATTTTTGCTTGAGGCTGTACTGAGGGAAGATCCTGGCTACCGAGTTTCTGCTAAGTTCTGTGACTTATTGTCTCTGTTTACATTGCTGACACAATATGATAATTCAACTGTCCCAACAGGTCTCTTGTAGATCTGATGCTGTGGTGAAAGGTGTTACCTGATTAAAGAGATTAGAGAGAGCTCTCAGATCCCGTCTTCTGTGACTCTGTGTGTGTGTGAAGAGGTCACCCAGTTTGAAAAAAAAAAAAGTTAAACTGTACCATGCAAAAATTAACAAACAGGTCTATCCTGGAGTTAAAATGAAACCAGAGAGCTCTGTGGAAGACAAGACAGTGAAACTGTGTGTCACATACTTTGACATTATTGTTAGGAGAGGCCGGTCTGTGGTGGAAGACATGATGCTTGGAAAGGGAAAGGGTCAGCAAAAGAGAGGGGGCCTTCAACAAGATGGACTGATACAATGAATATAACAAGGGGCGCAAGAATGTCAGAGATCCTGAAGATAGTACAGGAGAGGGGGCTCAGACCTGGAGAACAGAAGATTGCTGAGTGGTAGTTGACTCAAAGAAACCTAACAACAACAAAAACAAAATAAAATTTTTTTTATTAAAATATATCATTAACATCTGAATGAAATCATTTTTCCATCATTTGAGAAAAAAAATCATCCTTGTAATACATTGTTGTTATGTGGCTTTGAGCTGACTATGACTCATAGTGACCCTATCCTGAGCTAATCTCCCTGTCTCTGACACACCTATCCTCCTTACCACAGTCACTGTATCAATCCATCTTATCTGCGGTCTTCCTCTCCTGAATTCTCTGTTCCTCATCTCTTCCAAGCATAATAGCCTTCTGCAAAGACTGGTCCCTCCTGGCTACATGCCCAAAGTATGTGAGACAGAGTCTCAAAATTCTTGCCTCCAAGGAGCAGCTTACTTTCACCTTCTCTAGGACAGACCTGTTAGTTCTCTTGGTAGGTCATGGTATATTCAAAATTCTTATTCAGCACCACAACTTAAAGGCATCAATTTATCTTCTGTCATCCTTGGTCTTTGTCCAACTTTTTAATGCATAGCAAGTAACTGCAAAGACCATGATCTGGATCAGGTGCACCTTAGACTGACATACTTGCTCTTCAGGACTCTGCAGAGGTCCCTGACAGCAGATTTTCCCATGATTTCAGCTGAGAAAGCTGACATTATTAACAATCTCAATCTCTTCTCCATCTACCACAATGCTGCCAATTGGCCCTCTGGTGAGAATCTTTCTTTTCTTTATATTGAGCTTCAACTGACTCTCTGTAGCAGATGCTTCAGGCTCACCTCATTTTCAACAAGTAAGGTTGTGTCATCTGCATAATGCAGGTTGTTGATGAGTCTTCCTCCAATCCTGATGCCACGTTCCTTCTCATAAAGTCCAGACTCTCGAATGATCTGTTCTGCATAAAGATTGACAAGACGTGGAGACATGACACATCCCTGGTGCACTACTTTTCTGATCTTGAATCATACAGTGTTTCCTTGCTCTGGTCTCCTGGCCCTTGTGTTGGTTTCACATGAGCACAATCAAGTGTTCTGGGATTCCACATCTTCTCAAGGTTAGCCACAATTTGCTGTGTGATCCACACAGTAAAATGCCTTTGCATAGTCATTGAAGCAAGATAGACATTCCTCTGGTACTCTGCTTTCTCCCAAGATCCATCTGACATTGCCAGTGATGTTCCTAGTGCCATGACCTCTACCAAATCCAGCTTGTATATCTGTATATACTGTTCCAGCCACTTTTGGATAATCATCATCAGAATTTTGCTTGAATATGTTATTAGTGATACCAATAATTTCCATACTATGTTGGATTATCTTTTTTTTATGAATGGAAAGAAATATACTGTTAATAAATAAGCTGTTGTCCAAACAGAGCAAGGGAACACTGCAGGGTTTAAAATCAAGAAATTAGAGTCATATCCCTTCTCCATACTTCCTTAATTTGTATGCTAAAAAATCTTTGGAGAAGCTTGATTATATTAAGAGTAATAGTGGCATCAGTATTAGAGGAAGACTCATTAACAATCTACAGTATGCAGATAATACAGCTTTGTTTACTGAAAGTTAAGAGGACTTCAAGCATTTGCTGAAGAATATAAAATGCTATAACCTTCAATATAGATTGTATATCAACATCAAGAAAACAAAAATCTTAGGAGGTGCCAGTCCTTAACAAAACACAGCAGCTTGAGGATAGGAGAGTGTCAGAGAAACAAAGGAAGAGTCTCAACAAAATGGGTGGGTTGACATAGTGACTGTTAACAATGAACTTGAGCATATCACAAATAATGAGGATTGTCCAAGACCAGGCAAGGTGGAGATTGTTTGTTCATAGGGTTGTCATGAGTCATAAGTAACTTGATGGCACCCAAGAACAACAAAATATAGTTAAGTAAGGAGGAATGGGTGATCTCCTCCCTGTGACTTACAACCTTTGAATATCTGCTGGTGGGTCAGCCATTAATTGGTTCTGACTCAATGGCATATAACAACTACGCCAAATTTTTATCAATATCTTTTTTACCATATTCTTATAGCCCTGTTTCTATACCACTCTCTCAATTGGAAAGACGATATAGATGATAGTTATAGATAGATAGATAGATAGATAGATGCTATAGACACATATATAGATACACACACATATATACACATATGTGTGTGTGTGTGTATAATGTCTACAATCTGTTTTCCCTGCAATCTTGGATGTGTGCAATAAAAGGGGGAAAAAAGAAATAAGCTGATTGCTGTTGTGGTTTGACTTTTGAAAATGGATTTTCTATTGCCTTGGCTCTCTGTGGGGTTGGGACCTTCAGCTGCTTCAGCTGAAGACACATGGTTCATTATTGATTATTGTTGTCTTCCACATCATTAACAGCCGCAAGACAAACATATGAGACAAAGAGCTAATACAACTGTAAGGAGAGTGTGGTGAGGTGTAGTATAACCTGACAAAGTCATGGAGACAGAGTCAGGATTAAAGATTTTCCTTGCTAGACAAGTGAAGGAAGAGCTGATTTGTGACTGTTGTGAGACAAAACTTGCTTGGTGATAGTAGAAAACAGAGGTTTCTTGTTGGACTGGACCTGGACTTTCAATTGTTCACTGGGTAGATGTCTGAACTAATTGAGGAATTATGTCCTGCTGGCTTGGATACAATTGATCTGTTTGGGGACTGCTATTCACTAAACCTGGTATTTCACTGTGTAATAGATATCCTTTGCCTCACACACATCTCATTTCCTTAATAAACCCCACAACTTTGGAAACAAATTTGTGATGCAAGAACTGTAGAAGCAAGTTCAGTAGAGGGAGAGGGGACATGTCTGACCTTGTGGCTATTAGTTTGATACTGTAGATGTTATTGATGGGGATAGTTCTCCTTTTAGAATTAGGGAGGTCAGTCTTAGCTTTCCCCATGTTGACTTTGTTCCCCAGACTGTATTTGCTCCTTTTATAATTACTCATGTGAGAGAGGTAGTTCCAGAATGCCAGGATAAACAAATCATAATTTGTTAAAGCTTTAAAATTTTTTGAACACTATTAGATGTTGAGGTCTTACTGTCCAGTTTGCTCTTTGAAACTAACTTTTAATTCTTCAGTGATTAAATCTTTTAGTACCTCTTATAAAGCTTTTTTGAAAATGATGATTGATTTGTGTTTAGATGCGAATTGACTACTGAAATTCAATAGGCTTATGTAAGAACTGTCTATGTGGAGTTTGTTGTTTAAAAAGACACCTAATCCTTACACACACTCTAAATGCTTACTTGAATTGGCTGTTAGAAAAGACTTTGGAAATGAAAAAGGTGAGTCTCACTTTTCACATTTAGAATGTGTCCTTAACTATATAAAATTTAATGAAACTGTATCTCCTATTTTTTTTTCTTGTGGGTATTGTTTTTTTAGAAAACATGCAGATAATTGTATAAATAATTAAATCATTTTCACAGTGCAAAATTTCACACAACAAAAATCTCTCCTCAAAAAACAACACTTAATTTCATTCCAGTAGACACATTTATGACTCCTTCTAGCAAAACACTTCCCAGCTTCCTTCTCTCCTAACTTTTAATACTAGAAATTAGTTTGACCTTACTTTGAACTTTTCATGAGTGAAACCATACCCAGAGTATTTATTTGCTTCTTGTCTGGCTTTGTTTGCTCAGTATTTATTCTCTCTGCGTTGTTGAATGGTTGTTGGGTTTTTTTTCATTAATTTTTTTTTCATATCTGTGCCTGATCTACCACATTACTGATCCATCTGCATGTTGCTACCAGGTGGTCTTGTGGCCTAGTGGTAAGAAGCTATGCTGTAATCCTGAAGGCTTGTGGTTCAAATCCACCAGCTGTTCCATAGTAGAGGATGAGCAATCTCCTACTATGCAATTAACTGCATCTGAAAACCCACTACGGGGTCAGCTATGGGTCAAATCCAGCTCAACAATACACAAGGTGCTATAGTTTAGGTATGTCTTCTTGTGAACATATGCACACTTCTCCCCACAGGTCATGCATATTCAGCTTGGTTATTACTGCTAGACATTTTTCCAAAGCAGTCTGATTAATCTTCCATTCCAACAGCAGAGTCCAAATCATTGTGAAGCCAACGTGATGCTGCACATCTTCAGCAGTTTGAATCATCAGAGACTCTGAAGCACAAAGATGGGCAATCTCCTCTCACTAAGATTCTGTCCCAGAAACTCAGTAGAAGGTTACTATGCATTGGATAGAGGGTGAAACCAAGACTCTCCTTGGAGAAGGACATCACACTTGGAAGGGTGGAGGGACAGACAGCACAGGAGGGGAAGAGAGCCCAGATAAGACAGTTTGACTCAAGTGACTGGGTTGGTGGGGGGTGGTGTGGTGGAATTAGTGAGACTGACTCAGGACAGGGTAGAGTTCAGAGCTGCTGTACCTAGGGTCACTATGTGTCTCAGGCAACTTGACCATACATAACAACAACAACATGCATTGGATTTGCTTTGATTGCAGTGAGTTTGAGTTTTTAGTAACTAGACCATGGACTGCCAAAAGAAAAAACAAATCTGTCTCCGAAGAAGTACAGCCAGAATACTTCTTAGAAGCAAAATGGTGTACTCTGTCTCACATATTTTGGGCATGTTATCAGAAGCCATCCCTGCAGAAAGACACATGCTTGCAAACAATGATAGTTAACAAGAGGAAAATTCCCAACTTGATGAATTGACACAGTAACCATGACAATGGGCTTCATCACAGCAAAATTGTCAGGAAGGTTCATTACTGTATAGGATTTGTTCTGTTACACTTACATTTGCTAGAATCAGAGCTCACTTGATGGCACTAATCAAGAACAAAATCTTCTCTCTGGCATTATTTTATGAGTTTAACTTCCATTTGCTGAAATCATGTTGAACATATTTGTGTTGTGTTGCCAGCCATTTGGACACTCTTTTGTGAATTCTCCTGTCCATTTTTCTATTGGGGTGCCTGCATTTTCATTGCAGAAATTCTCTATGTATTCTAGATGAAAATCCATACACCCACACACACAGAGTTGATGTAGACATAATTGTTATTGTTAGGTACCTTCGAGTTGAGTGCAACTCATAGCAATTCTATGAACAAAAGATCTGAACCCTGTTCTATCTTGTGCCATCCTCATACTTCTTGACACAAGAGCCCATTTCAGAAGTCACCATGTCAATTCACCTGGTTGAGGGTCTTCTTCTCCTTCACTGACCTTCCACCTTTCCCAGTATCATGTCCCTCTCCAAGAAATAGCTCCTCCTAGCAACATGTGCGAAGTGAGGTGAAGCTTTATCATTCTTGATAGTTTTTCTTTTTTATGTACTATTGAGTCAGAGGTGACAAACAGCTTATCCTCCAGCACGTTTTCAGAGGCTGTAAGTAGCATGGGAGGAGATTATTCATCTTTCCCCATGGAGCAGCTGGTGGATTCTAACTGCATGCTTTTGGGTTGAAAGCATGATATCTTACTACTGATCCACCAGAGCCTATATAAATTATTCTTATAGTTAGGTGCTCTAAAGTTGAGTACAACTCATTATGACCTTATGAACAACAGATCTGGACTTTGTTCTATTCTGTGCAATTATCATTTAACTCTGACACACTAGAGCCCACTGCTACAGTCACTGTCAATCCATCTCATTGAGGTCTTCTTTTCTTACTCTGATTTTCTGATCAAGCATTCCTTTCCAAGGAATGTTGTTATGTGCCATGGAGTTGCCTCTAACTCCTAGTGACACTATGTATAAATAGCTCTGAAATTCATACTATTCTGAGTCAGTCTCATGGCCTCAGTGCAATTTGTCTTTTGGTTTCCTGACTGCTGGTGCCAAGAGTATTGATTGTGGAGATGAACAAGCTGTAACTGTTAACAATCTCAATCTCTTCTCCATCCATCATGGTGCACCTTTTGGTCCAGTGGTGAGAATCTTTGTCTTCTTGATAATAATTTGCAATCCATATTGAAGACTATAGTCCTTGGCCTTCTCCAGCAAACACTTCGGGTCCTTCTCAGTTTCAAATATGCCCAGTTGTGAGATGAAGCGTCACCATCCTTGCTTCCAAGAAGCACTCTGGCTGCACTTTTCCCAAGACATATCTGCTTATTGTTTTGGCAGTCCCTGTGATATTCAGTACTCTTCTCCAGCACCACAACTCAAAAGCATCAATTATTCTTTTGTCATCTCTTTCATTGTCCAGCTTCCAGAAATACATCTCTGAAAACTAATTGCTATCAAGTTGAATCCAACTCATGGATTGATTCAACCCCAAGTATGTCAATGGAAAGTAGGGCTGCATAGGGTTTTCAATGGTTGTTTTTGAAAGTAGATTATTTCTTTCACACTGCCGCTTGTTAGACTCAGTCTTCCAAACTTTTCTTTCAGCAGCCAAGATTTTTAATTGCTTGTATCATTTAGGAAGGCCTGAAAGTTTGAAGGGGGTAGAGTTTATTTAGACAGAAATTATGGGAAATCTACTCTAAATGAAAAGCATAGTCTGTAAGCATGTGAGCTTGGCATAATATAATTATCATCATGGGCATGTTTTGAGGTTTTTTATTCCCCCCCAGAAGTTAAAAGACAACTACAGGAACCACAAGATACATCTATCTTGAGGAAAAAACTAATCATTACCGCTACTGATAGTTCTGATGCAGGATATAGAAGATTCCAGACGGAACAGGGGGAAACTGTGGAACAAAACCTAAATTCTTAAAAATGGTAAAATACTGGACCAGTAGAGGAGAGAGGAACCCATGAGAAAGCCTGAAAATATCCTTTAAACTTCAAACTGAAATTAGTCCAGGAGGTCACCATTCAGGTAAATTACAGGTTCACAGAACAAACAATATCATTGGGGAAAATTGTGCTTTAAAAAATAAGAACAAAATATCATCTATATGAGAACAAAGTTAACAGTTACTATATAGCAAAGATACTAAATTGCTAAAAGAAGATTTCCTATCTTTCTGTTATGGAGCAGCTGGTGGATTCAATCTCCTTACCTTCGGGTTTGCAGTGACTCCTTACCAGTAGGCTACCAGAACTCCCATGTAGATTATTACTGTCAAATTTTTGTATAACATATGCTGTTGTTAAGTGCTGTCAAGTTGTCTTGACTCATAGCGACCCTGTGCACATCAGAATGAACCCCTGCTGGATCCTGTGCCAGCTACAAATTGTTGAATGAAGACCCAATTTTCTGTGCGAATCTTCATCAAAACACAATAACATATTTAAGGAGGGGGAAAAAAGTCACCATCTCAACATAGGGGGAAACAACTGAAACAAAAACCGAGAAGATAATGTGTAACCATAGCATCTATAGGACTTTATGTGCTGAAAGACAGAGAGAAGAGTAGAAGGATCAATAACCATAAAGAATGAGGGAAAAAAAGAGAACTCTGAATAGGTTTCCAGCCAAGAGAACCTAAGTGACACTCAGTGAAATAGCAGATGAGAGAAGTCTAGGAAGTTCTTGGGGAAAGCAGATGAGTTTTTTTGATTCCCTGAGGGGACATTCAGGTAGGGATAGAAATGGGTGCATGAGATATAAGAAAACCAAGGAAGTTTGACAAGACTTCAACATTCCTATTAAATTATCTTTAATTACATACTCTGAATTTATAATCCATAAATTTTATCTACAGCATCTGGAATCTTTCAGAAAAGTTTCAGATTATTTGTGTAAATCTTACCATCTCAAATATAACTCATACTCATTGTTCACGGTTAGTGTCTAATTAATCAATCAACAATTGTTTTCCATATACAATTTATTCAGAGTTGATCTGGTTGTGCCCTTGTGTCCCAGCTGGTGTTTGTGTCCTAAATTTAGTGCAGAAATTTCACAATTGGGCTACAGAGGGGCTATTTCTAACTAATGAAGACGCCTTGCCAGACAAATTATTTCATTTTGAAATTCTATTGCAAAAGAGCAATAAAGTAATGGTTCCACTTTTAAATAAATAAGGGGTTATTTTGCTGCTGAAAATTCTCTTTCAAATGACACACCTGATCTCACATGTCTGTTTAAAAAAGCATGACTTAGATCATTACAAAATGACAGACTATGATAAACTAGATGATAGCTGGGAGTGAGACAATGAGGCATTGTTTACACAGAAGATCGAGTAACTGGTTTAACAAAAGAGGTTTTTGGGTATCTATTGTATGCACAATGAAGAGATTTACTGGAGCTTTTGTCATTTCTGCAAAGTTCTTTTCCAACCAGCTTCATTAACTTGAAGTAAATAAAATCATCCAGAAATCTGGCTCGGCCAGAAAGCAACACAGGAAGACTCAATATAAAGAAAAATAGACACGGCATGGTAAGGCTTAGAATTGTTGGCATTTTTCATAAACATTTTGTTTGAATATTATTAAATTACAAATTAAAGGAAAACATAGTGAAGCTATTATATCAGTACCGTTTCCTCAACTTTTCTCTGATAATACATATATACAAACTGTACATACAAAGTATGTGTCAATGAAATGCAATTTTACTTAAAACAGCATTTGAAGTGAAAGATGTATGCATACATTTCATATATAGATACAATCAGGATCTTGAGGGATTCCTCAAAACTGTGAGATCTGTAGAAGTCTGATTAAGATCAAAGTGGGGCTTTTTTGGGGTCTGAGATTCTAAGAGTAGGAATACACATTTTACTATGTATAGTTTTGGATTTTGGCTCTTTTGGGTTTTTTTTTAGAGGGAAAAAAAGTGAAAATGAAGTATTTTTACTTTTAGACCAAAACATTCAGTTAAATGAAAGGACTAGAGGAAATAAGAATTATAAGGAGAGAGTGGGAAAAGTGTGTTTGCATAGTGGAGGCACTGTAATGAACATTATAAAACAAAATGTGTATGAACGGTTGAATGAAACATCCTATCTGCTTTGTACACTTTCACTCAAATCAGAACAGAAATCTAAAAAAAGAGTTTGTAAACCAGTATAAAATGAAAAGAAAAAGATTTTAAAATATGAAACAAAAAGTAAAAATTATTTCAATGAGCCAGTAAACAGTCCTATTTTGCAGTCACTTGACTCTTACCTTTCTCTTTTTAGTACTTAGAGTCATTCATGCCTTTTCCTTTCTCTTTCTAAAGATGCAATGTTGGCATTTTATTTTGGAAATTAACAAAAGGTAAAGTCAGAAGACAAGGAGCTGTAAGGCAAACTCAGCCCTCCCTGCTTCGATGAGCAGTCCCGAGGGCCTTGCTGGGTGGGTCTCCATGTCCAGCAAGGGGCCTGCTGGCCAGTGAGGCTGACCCAGGCATTTCCTGAAATTCACATATAGGATCTCAGTGATCTCTATGGAAACATGTGTAAAGATCTGGGATAATTCCAATAGTAGAAAAAAAAATTCTAAAATTGACTTCATTTCAATTAGATGAAGGGTGTCAAAAAAATCCTGATGAACCCAACAGGATCTTAAAGGCATGTGTGGGGGGGAGTTGGGGAGGAGGGGAAGGGAATGGATATAACTGAATCTTAAGGAGGAGCTGTTGGGGGTGTGAAAACGAGTTCAAAGTCACTTTGGAGTCCAGGTGATCTCCTGGCCATTTCAGATTTGCAGCCACCTTGCTTGACCTCATGTTGGAGAGGTGTGCTTGGCAGTCCCTAGATGGTCTCCTTCTGCTGGGCCGTCTCTCTGTGCAACTGGGACACCCACATACATACATGGAGTTGTGGATATGGACTCATGCACGTGTACACATGTATTGTGCACGTAGAAAAGGCGGAGAATACTGAGAGGTCCATGTTGCAAACATTTTGAAATGACACACAGGTGCCACCAAGAGAAAGTGCTAATATTGGCGCAATGAACCAAACAAGACTGGAGGCTGGTCCACACCCTGTGTTCCTGTCCTAGGGAGCGCTGCGCTTCTTTCGAAGGGGGCTGTGGCTGCTGCAGGGTTTCAGTTCCGCATACTGCACCTGTGAAAACAGACACACGTGATGCTGGCGCACAGTAACCCTAGCTTGCCACAGTGTGTGTTAATGGCTCCCCAAGGACAAACCCAGGCAAAGGAAGGAGGGTTCAAAGGTAATGAATCATTTTCTAAACACAGGAACATGGAGGGATTAATTGCAGGAAGGATTTGAGAAGTCATGCATCATTTCTTGAAACCAAAATATTAAAAGCAGATTTTTCTAATGAGATGCATAGGTCTCTCCCTGCTCTTGGCACTACTAGAGGATTTTAGCTTTACGTGTGCCACTTTCCAACCATAAGTAGGCTTAATAACTGCCTCATGGGAATGTTTATCTTAGTATATGATACAGCAACTTACTAAGACTTACTCATTTAAAACTATCTGAGATTTTGAGAGAAAATCTGGGCAAATGACATGCATTTATTTTGCCTGAAAGGGAAAAAATGCTGAATTGATTATCAGGCCCCAGAAATAGAGATTTCTCTTAAAAATGAATTTCATTCAAAATGTAAGGACTAAAACATCTGTGGTAAATCGAGTGCCCCAAGAATCCCTAGGGGCAAACTGTGTATTGTGTAATTAGAAAAGGTTCGGGGTGGTACCTGGTAGTTCAAGGAGGGGCCTCCCAAGCACTGTGTGTTTTCCTCAGATGTTCTCTGACTGGGTGTCTCTGTACCTGAGCCAGCTCTGACTGAATGACTGCCTCATGGACCCGTGCCTGGGTTGTAAGCTGACAGTCCTATCGGGGTTCTGTGGGATTCTCCCTTCTGAAGGGACACAGCTATGAACTCATGCTGTGGCCCTTGTGATGGGACTTTGCAAACACATTGCTTTGGTGTGTGCTTTTGACAGACTGACTGGGAATGGCTTTATGTAAAATGTTTTATTCCAGAACACATGAGTGTACCATATTTAGTATTTGTGTCAAGCACACCCTATCACAAAAGAGAAGATGAATTAAAAAGCTCCTTTTCCGTAGGTGGTTTAATGATGATGTCTTAGGGAATAGAACTACTTGGCTTTCTTCAAAGTAACATAAACAAGGCCAGGCTATTATATTTGAATCATCTCCGGTGGCTTAGTGGTAAGGACTTTGGCTGCTGATGCTAAGGTATGAGGTTTGAATCCACTAGCTGCTCTGCAGGAGAAAGATAAGCAGTCTCTTCCCCTGAGATTTATCGCCTCCGAAAACCTGCTGGAGGATCAACTATGAGTGGGTTCTGACTCGATGGTTCTCAACAACAACAATGAAAATGTTAATAAGTAAATTCATACTTCCAGAATGTATATTAAAGTGTAATTATGGACCCTGTCTCAATAGCTACAAATGGGAAAATGGAAAGAAACAAAACCATTCAGCCCCCCCACTGCTGCAGTTTGCTGAGAGCTTGTGGGGAACCAGCTATGACGCCCAGTGATGGGGATCAATACTTGATTTGGGATTTTCTCAGAAAAGAAAGGATTTTGTCTCTGATCATTGTGATGCTGTTTCTGGCCCCAGTTTCTCATCTCCCTACTCCATGGCCCCTCATCTCCTGTAGAGAAATTACTGTCTGACTGTCTTCATCTGGATTTATATACAGCACCCTGACCCGCAGGGGCTTAGACAAGCTATACCATTGAACTTGATGGTATTGTTGCTGGCATTAATCTCTGTGTCTCCACACCAACAGGACTCTGCTGGAACTAAGTGACCACTACCTGTGAGTAATGCTTCTGATTGATCTCGAATAATTTCACTCTTCTGTCTCCTTGTGTGTGAGAGTAACTGGGACTTTGCCCTCAGTGTCCTTAAGTCTTCAGAAGAAAGGGGCAAGAAGGAAACCATCAGGACAAAGAGGAGGGGGGAAAAAAGACTAATCCACTTCCCGGACAAATGCCCCTGAACCAGAACAGAAAGGGTTTCTGCTTTGAATGTCAGGGACCCCCACTCACTAAGCCCCACTTATCTCCATTAGGGAGGTGAACTATCAGAAAGGTGGCCTCACAGTGTGAGTTCCAGGATATTCCTAAGCAGCTCTTTTCCAAGATCATTTTCCCTAATCATCTCATGGGTTGGACTAAGATATTCCTGCCACCCCCTTGCAAATCAGGCCTCTGGAAGGGTTTTTGCATGTGTTATCTCAGGGGCTCCAGGACAGGGTGTCTCCTTGGCTGGCTCTAGGGCTGAGAGGGCTAAGCCAACATCGACATCGGCAGTGGGGTTTCTGTTGTTGGTGACTATTCATTACATACCTTTTGAACATCAGATGGTACCCTGGAGAGAAAGTCTAGGAGCTCATTATTGTCGATGGTATAGGGATTTCGGAGCTTCTTAGTAAACTTATTTATGCCTGTAAGATAGAAACACAAGGGCTCCGTTGACTAATCATCCATCCATTCATTCACTTATTCATTTACCTTTAAGAACGTGCCTGGCTGGTGGCAGGACAAGGGGTGGGGCATTCACAAGTAAAGATTAGTGTGAAACAATTACCAGGCCTCAAGTCAGGCCCATGTCGCTGTCATGTGGAATCATTCACGAACGTCTTTTCTTGAGGAAGGAAGTGGGAACTGTGGAAGCAGAGCTCTAACTTCTTCAGCTGTGAAAATCCCATTACGATCTCAGCAGCAGGGCGCAGAAACACACACTAATACAGGGGTGCTCACTGGCTTTTTTGGAATATACTGATTATCAGCTTCTTCTGCTACGAAAACAAATGCCCCAGCTGGGAAAAGGCCTTCATTAGCCCAAACATGTCCATGCTTGGAGGCTCTGGACCAAATGCAGCAGGAGGGAGGCAGAGAGCAGTGGATTCTTGTTGTTGGAAAGGAAGCTATCCTTCTCCGCCACCCTCAACTCATTTTCACAGGTTTCTCTCCTCTCACTGCTGAGCAGAGCCTGACATGTTCATTGTGCTTTGATGCTACAGGAAACTGTGAAATGTTATTATTGGAAAATTATCTTACCAAGGTGGCTAACTTGATTTGTGAACTGAAACTCTGATGTGGAGCTTCTTCTGAGCAACAGAGCACATACTAATTTCAGATGGGCACAATGTTCATTAGAAGGGGGTGTGATTTTTAAGATGCCAACATCCTGGCAGCAGCCCACTGAGGGGTCTGTGCCCTGGGATCTTGAGCATGTCTAGATGGAGCTGTTTCATGTCAGAGGGGGGTTCCTGCAGTCCCTCTGTGACTTCTGCTCTACCCATGGAGCTGCTTTGCCCATATCCCAAGCTCACAGCTTTGGTCTATTTTACCAAATTCTCTTTCCCCCCCTCCTGTTGTGTTTTAGAAGCAGTATGACTAGGTGGCCTTCTAAAGCCATGCCACCCAGTTGCTTGTTTAACAAGGATTTTATCTGCAGGTCTTGTCAGCCTCAATCATGCTGAATGAATTTATAGTCTAAGTGTATCCTGAATGGCCCCTACTTAGAAGCTAAGAGAACATTTAACTATTCAATAGTCACGAGTACATGAAAGGTTTGATGCCTCTCTTCTTTGAGGAAATTTTATTTTGCTTTCATTTAAGGACAGGACTTCCTACACAGCATTATACCTTACACAATGACAACCTCCAGTCATTGATTTGGAAGGTCAGATTTACATCTGCTTTGCAAATGGGGGCCAGCCATTGTCAGTGAAAAAATGACTGCCTGGTGGCTGGGCCAGGGATGGCTGCTTGTAAAAGCTCCCCTGCCTTGATGTCAAAGCTGCACTCTGCCTTTATTCTCTCTACCCCCACAGCAAGCTCCATGTTGCCAGTTAAAATCCCCCTTCTCAAGTTGCCTTAAATGAAAATACTTTCACTGTGTTATTCTAAAGACATTTAATTGTAGCACAGGCTTTTTGGCAAAAGAAAACAGACGAGGCAAAATGATGAAAGCAGACAAAGACATATTGAGAAAAGATATATCTTCCATTGTTAATTATATATAGTGTGAGCATCTGGAGTCTTTACAATGAACAGCAAGGCAGGGATAATATCACAGCTGATCAAAACAGTACATTCTTAGTCACAGAGAAGATTATAAACCTGCACAGTAGTTCAAATGCACCAATAAGGGCAGACGTAGTGCACAATGCACCAAGACTGTGTTTGAAAAACTTGGAATAAAAATGATTGGGTATTTGGATTTTATATTTCAAAAGCACACCTAACTTTTTAAGGTATTTAAGGCTTAAAATGCTTCAGAATTTGACGTTATTGTCTACTGTGTGAAACCAAGTGTCAACATCACACCCACATGGTTTTATTTAAGGGCCAATGAGGAGAGGAGGAAGGAACTAGAATTACAGTACAGGGAGATCTGGGTTCTGGTGCTGGGCTAATCGCATATGAGTGGTGTGACTTCAGGGCATAAATACCTACCCTATGTAGTTCCCTATCTTGCTGGGAGAATCACGTTGGACCATATTGTCAATGGCATTCTGTAATCTGTAACTTCACAACAGTATAGGAGGTTGTGACACTGTTGTCGTCAACAAACTAAAAAGTCCAATGTTGTGGAAGTGGAAAGCAGTCTCTACACTACTGGGCATGCAATCAAATGTCTATATTTGGAAGATGGGGAAGTTATGGCTTCCAGATCCTAACTTGGAAAAAACCAGATAAGTAATTTGCTATACATCAGTGAGCTAGACAATGAATAAGACTGACAGAAGAAGAACTCATGCTTTTGAGTTGTGGTGCTGGAGAACAGTATTGAATAGTCCATAGGCTGTCAAAAGTATGAACAGGTATGTCTGGGAGAAAGTGCAGCCAAGTGATGCTTTATCTCTAACATATATACATGTAACGAGGTGAGGTGAGGCTACTCCTTGGAAAGGGGCATTATGCTGGGAAAGATGGAGAGCCAGAGAAGGATAATGAACTCCAACGCGATGGACTGTCACCGTGACTTAAGCAATGGGCTCCGGTGTGTCTGAGATGATGAGGTGGTAGAGGAAAAGGCTGGGTTTATGTCTCATGTCCACAGGGCTGCTATGAAGTGTACTCAACTCAAAAGCCCCTAACAACAGCAACAACTACTTAAGTGAAATAGATTCATAGAAGGTAAATCTGCTGTAAAAATGGCTTTGTGTTTTGGTTTTTCTTTAAAGCAAATAAAAAGCAAATGGGGTTCAAACATCACAGGACAGCCTTTAGGAAAGATGCTATCATCTAATGACACATAAATCATCATAAAACCCATGGACTGGCTAGATCAAGGAGGCTGTAATGAACCATCCAGGATGAGACAGCATCTGGAGAAATTCATGACAGGAAAAGTCACATGGCTGCTTTGCACATGGAGCCACACGAGAATCACCACTTCAAGCAGGATTAATATTTGGATTATATATTACCTGAGCCACTGACATGTGACTCAAATCAAAATACATTGCTAGGGTGGAGGTGGATGTTTCTTTAATTCCTCTGTTTATCCATGACTTCTTATAAATATATAAAACACTGATTAACAAAATTAAGATATAAAATTAACTGTGATATGACTCCTTGCAAGAAGCATAAATTAACAAAATTAAGATATAAAATTAACTATGATATGACTCCTTGCAAGAAGCGTAAAATCCAATTGATTGTTCATATCTTCCTTGGAAAAATAACCTATGCTGAAGCTCTGGTGACACGTTCTTAAGGAGTTGTTCTGGCAACCCAAAGGCACACAGTTTGAACTCGGCATCTGCTTTCAAAAAGTAAGGAGGGCAATCTTTACTTGTGGAATTTACAGCCTCTGAAAAGCCACTGGAGGGTTAGCTGTGAGTTGGTTCTGACTTGACAGTACATAGCCACACATAAAGAAGGACAGAAGAGAAATCTCAAAAAGGAGAGAAGATCCATATGGGATGCTTTCTAGAAACACAACTATCAAATTAACAATAAAAATCCAGTGGAGAAAGTTCCCAATAGATTACAGATACCCTCATAAATCCAGTTCTTACTTTTAAAAGTTGAACTCTCATGCAAGAAAGGTGGCAGACCGAATAAAATGTTATTTAAGGAGAACAAAATTATGAAATTCTCAGTGATTTACCCATAAATATATTTGTTCAGTAATCATTAAAACCTAATACTTATATATGTTTTAATTGTTGGTGTGTATTATAGAGTGGGAACAGACCCAGAGAAACCTTCTAGTGGGTTTTCAGAGGCAGTTACAAGCAGGGGAGGAGACTGACCATCCTCTTCCTCAGAGCAGGGGTTGCCTTGAACAGCGTGCCTTCAGGATTACAGTGCAGCTTCTTGCCATTAGGCATATAACTGCATGCAACAGTGATTCTAGGAGTGTTGAGGGAAGAAATTGTCTTACCATTCAAAAGTTACAATGAAGTTTGTGAATCAAGAAATATTATGACTACAATAAAATCAAGGTACTTTCATGTGCTTATGTCACACAATTCTGATGACAAAAATCTTTTATACAAAAATGATTATTTAAATATATACTGCTGTTGTTGTTATGTGCTGTCGAGATACCTGTGACACAGAGTGGCCCTATGTAAAACAGAAGATACAGAATATAAAAATAAAGCACTTTAAGTATAATAAGTTTGCTCCAAATGAGTGAAAACAGAATAAGTGATTTAGAATCTAATTTATGACTTTGAAGATGAGTAAGTAATCTAGGGAAAGACATTTTCTTATGATTGTTTTTTTTTTAAAAAAAGATTCAATTTAAGACATAAAATTATATTCTTATACAAAAGAAAGTCTTTGCTGTTTCATAAAAAGTGAAAGAAAGTGGTCTGGATTCATATTAGCTATTAACAAACTTGACTTGGAAACTACTAATTTTAAGATTTGTAGCATATATTCCATGATGGCATGACAGTTGCTATATAGTAAAAGAGAGTAATAGATCATGTGATTATTGTCAAGGCCTTTTACTACATTACCCATTGTATGCTCATCAGTAAGCGCTACAAAATTCTGTCTAGAATGTAAGACCTAACAATGAGACTGAGTATAGAGTTCACAAGGTCATGGTTGGCCCACAAGAGCAAAATAAACTCCCTGATGATTAATATTTTCATCTAGAAGTTTAATGATAAATAGAGCAACAGCTCCCTACATAGATTGGAAAAGTGGACACTTGGAAGCTGTCAAGATCTTGGAGGATAAGATCAGAAGACAAAGTGATCTGGATACGCAGTGAAGCCAATTAAAGGAGAAAATGGAATGCAGTAGAGGATATTTTGTGGCAAGAAACAACCACCCCTCAAAAAAAGAACCCCACTCAATAATGCATAAAAGAAAATAAAATATGATGAAGAAACCATGAGTCAACAGTGTTTACCAAACTGACTACAGTCACCAAACTATATATACTTAAAAAATGGTAAGTATGTCCTAGCTGTAAAGACTGAACCAATCACTAAGCAAAACAAATTCTTCAGTAAAGTCTCTTTCACTTGTGCATGCAGTTTGCAAATCACTGAAAACTGTTCTACCCTTTTCTGTATTAAAGTAAGGCTACAATAATAACTAGATAGCAAACTAAAATGAGAATCACATGCATCTATTCCAACTGACCTTCAATTACTTAATAGTACAGTTATTATCTTGCTGATAATAGAATTGCCTAGTTAGGGTTCTGGATACTGGAAGCGACTCTGAAGAAAGTGGAGCATTTTTTCACTCATAGTAAAGACGACTTGGAGGGCCTACTGCCCAAGGGTGCAACTTGTGATTTGAAGAGAACTCTTACACATAGTATGAATTATATGACCAAGCTATTCCACTACTATGAAAACACCCCAAGGGAACTAGAATGGAGGCATAAAAGTACACGAACAAAGGATAATATATACGAATAAATAAAGAAAAAAAGAATTACTGTTTTATCCTAAAAAAAAGAAAAAACACACACCCCTCACCACTTGACCAACAGGCAACATTAAAATTCTACTGTTACTGTTAGATGTCTCTGAGTGGAGTATGACGCAGAGCGACCCCGTGAACAGCAGAACTGAACCCTGTCCTATCCTGTGCCATCCTCACTATTCTGACACATTTGAGCCCAATGATGCAGTCACAGTGCCAACCCATCTCATCAAGGTCCTCCACTCTTATCTCTGACACTCCATTTTCCAAGCATTAAGTCTCTTTCCAAGGAATAGCCTCTCCTAACAACATGCCCACAGACGAAAGACAGAGCTTCATCATCCTTGCCTCTGAGGAGCACTCTGCCTACGCTGTTTATAGACATGTGTTATGTTCTGTCGGGTCCATGGGATTCTCAGTTCTTTTTTCTCAGCACCACAACTCAAAGGCATCAACTCTTCTTCTGTCATGCTTAATTACTGTTCATCTCTCAGATTTGTAACAGGTGATTGAAAGAATTGTAATAGATGGAGAAAAGATTGAAATGGCCAATAATTTAATTTTACTTGAATCTCCAATCAACACACAGGGTAACAGCAGTCAAGAAATTAAAAAACAAAACAAAACCCCAAAACACAACAGCCAAAAAACCCCCAAACAAACATGTTGCAATGAGAAAATCTGTTGACAACGACTTTTCCAAAATATTGAAGAGCAAAAGTGGTGTTTTAAAGATTAAGTTGCATCTGGTCTAAGCCATAGTCTTTTTTAATTACTCCCTACTCGTGTAGCCTAGTGGCAAGAAGCTGTGCTATAAACTTGAAAGCACACAATTCAAGGTCACAAGCTGCTCCGCAGAATGATGGGTAATCTCCTCCCCTGCATTTAACCACCTCTGAAAACCGCTGGAGGGTCAGCTGTGGGTTGGCACACAACAACAACAACGTCATGGATCTGAAAGTTGGAGAATGAATAAGGATGAATAAGAATGAATAAGGTAGAGGTGATGCCTTTGAGTTATGGTGTTAGAAAGAAGCAATGATTACTACATGTTAGGAGAATCAATAAACCTATGCTGGAGGAAGTGCAACCAGAGTGCTCTTCAGAGGGAAGGATGTGAGACTCTGTCACACGGACTCTGGGCATGTCTGGAGGGGCCAGACTCTGGAAAATATCATCAGACTGGGAAAGGAATAGAGTCAGTGAAAGAGAGGAAGACTCAGAAACGGAAAGATCAACACAGCGACTGACTGCAAAATGGGCTTGATCATATCAGAGACGGGGAAGGTGGCCTAGACTAGGGCAAGGTTCAGATCTGTTAATCTATAGGGTCATTATGAGTTAGTTGTAGCCAACTCAATGGCACCTAACAACAACAACAACATCAGTTATAAAGGAGAGATATTTCTTGTGTGAAATTTTCCCATCTTGAACAAAACTTAGAGTGAATGACTTACACCCTCTCAAAATAATTTCACTTTGAGATGTTTTGGAGTTGCTCTGTTAAGTTATCATTTCTAAGTATCCAGCTTTGGCTTTTCTTATTACAAGGGCTCTGTCTTCGTGGATTCTCTCAGTAAAGGTCTACATTTGCAAGCTTTCATGTGCTGCATACTAGACCTTATGATGAATGTGTGTCAACAAAAAAGTCCCTCATTATTGAAACTTTGATAGCAGCTGAACATCTGAAGACCTCGAGAAGTAAATGTGGTTGAGGTCAATAGCAGATCTAAGTAACGGGGGAGACAGGGCAGATTCTTACAGTGCAGGGCTGACTGCTTCTCCAATAATTAAGCTACTGAAATGCACCCTCCTTACATAGCCTGAGACCCGACCCAGAGGTGCAGACAAATATTCACAAAATTGCTGGCACACTGTCCAATCACTAATTCAAGTATCTTTCAGTCTTGTTCCAATTCTAAAAACTGCTCGACCGTCTGGCAGGTTTTCAGAGGCAGTAAATTGCACAGAAGGGGACTACACATCCTTTTCACACGGAGGAGGTGGTGGGTTCAAGATGCATGCCTTTGGAATAGCAGCACAGTTTAGAGGCACCTATTTCCCCTGATTAACAAAATCTTCCTCTTTTCTCAGGTAATAGTTAAAATGTCTTATTTCATCACTAATTTGTGATTTTAATAATTGGCTATTTTTTTTTCTCATCCAGGAAAGAGAAAATGTCAGGAACAAAATCTTTGAGGCTAGATCTACTTTTTCATAAAATAAAAGGTAAAAAGTAGGTGATTGTTCAATGTTAGAACAACAGCATTTCCTAAAGGTTACTGGACCACTCTCTTTCTCCTATTATTCAAGGGTATCCATGGCCAGAGGAAAATCATGTGCACAATCACATTCACATTTGATCACAATTATGCAAGAGGCATAAAAATACTGATGGTTCATTCAAACAGGCCTTTTATGAGAGTTCTAGTAAGTTTTGTTTCCTAACTATTCTTCTTAATCTCATGCTTACCTGCCAGCAAGAATGCCTTTAAGGTTTATATCAACTGTACAAATGAATAATTAGTTCTTACCTGGACTTGACTGCCAGTAAAAGGATCATGCCAAACTTACCCCACATTAAAATGATGTACCGCAGTGGGATGAAGTACAAGGTGACGGTGGCCACGGCCAGGATCAAGCAGGCCAGGAATGACAGGAACGGGACTGTCCAGTTGAATGTGCTGTGGATTAATAACCACATAAATATTACTGCCATTAAGTCTAAGAGTCATCTTGCCGTGTTTATGTCATAGTTATGCAAATCAAAAGTTGAAAAAGTTTCTTTAACAAGCTGGAGATAAAAGACAACCAAACTGACTGGGTGCTTGATAAACATTCTAAAGGAGACAAGACCATTAATAGTTCAAGTTGTCAGAGTGCTGGTGACTCCTGGATCTGGAAGCTCCTCAGAGATTTATTATTGAGTTGTTAAGAACCACAGTATAGTCAGGCAGCTCTATGCATGGAGATCTTCAAAGCTGAGAGGTCCTACTATTTTAAAGTCAATAATTCTCTCCCAATTAACATATGGTTGTCAGTAAATGTTTAGAAAGGGAGGCAATTATTGCTTTGTACTGTTGTCTACTAACAAATTCAGACTGTCTAAATTCTTTATTTACTCCAGAAATTCAACAATGTCTTAGATAAGTGGGAGAGTATTTTTGGCCACCTATTATTATACCCCTCTGCACGTCCCAGGAATGATCTTGGTGCAGCCTTGGGCCTTTTGTACCTGTAGGCGGGACAAAGGTTTTCCTGGGAGTCACCTCTCTATTGGCTGGCCCCGGGTTCTGCCTGCACGGATTCCTGTCTCCTCCATTCTGCCCGCAAGGATCCCTACAAAAGGGCCGCACTCATTCAGCATTTCTTAAGCCCAAGGAACTGAAAAACAAATTCAAACCTCGAGTTGCTATAATCAAGGATGCTTTAGGCAGAATACTAAATGATCCAGGAAGTATGAAAAGAAGATGGAAAGAATATACTGAGTCACTGAATCAAAAGGAATTGGCAGACACAGAAGAATTTCATGAAACAACATAGGAGCACGAGCCTATGGTGATGAAGGAAGAAGTTCAAGCTGCTTTGAAAGAAATAGCAAAAAATAAGGCCCCAGGAATAGATGGTATACCAACTGAAGTATTTCAGCTAACAGATGCTACCCTGGACGTTCTCACCAAGTTGTGTCAAGAAATCTGGAGAGCAACCACTTGGCCAACTGACTGGAAGAGACCTATATTGGTTCCCATTCCAAAGAAGGGTGACCCAACAGAGTGTGGAAACTATAGAACAATATCATTGATTTCACATGCAAGCAAGATTCTACTGAAGATTATCCAAAAATGACTGGAACAGCATATCAGCAGAGAACTGCCAGAAGTCCAGGCTGGGTGTAGAAGGTGTCATGGTACTAGGGATATTGTAGCTGATGTTAGATGGATCTTAGCTGAAAGCAGGGAATACCAGAAGAATGTCTATCTGTGTTTCATTGATTATGCAAAGGTGTTTGACTGTGTGGATCATAACAAACTGTGGTTGACTCTGAGAAGAATGGGAATCCCAGAACACTTGATTGTGCTAATGTGAAACCTATACTTGGACCAAGAGGCAGTCGTCAGAACAGAGCAAGGAAGCACCGCATGGTTCAAAATTGGGAAAGGTGTATGCCAGGGATGTGTCCTTTCTCCATACCTTTCCAACCTGTATGCAGAACAGATTATCCAGGAGGCTGGGCTCTATGAGGAGAAGTGTGGCGTCAGGATTGGTGGAAGATCTATTAACAATCTGCGTTATGTAGATGACACAACCCTGCTTGCTGAAACTGAGGAGGACCTGATGCACTTGCTGCAGAGGGTCAAAGACTGCTTCAGTATGGATTGAGGCTCAATGTCAAGAAGACAAAGACTCTCACCACTGGACCAACTGGCAGATTGAGACTGAGATTGTGAACAACTTTAGTCTGCTTGACTCCAAGGTCAACACTCTTGGCACCAGTAGCCAGGAAATAAAAAAAACGTATTGCGATGGGAAAGTCTGCGGTTAGGGACCTCTCCAGGGACTGAAGAGCAATGGTGTCACTATGGAGACTAAGGTGCATCTGATATAGGCCACCGTCTTTGCAATCACTTGTTATGCATCAGAAAGCTGGACAATGACTAGGGAGGACAGAAGGAGAACTGATGCATTTGAGCTGTGGTGCTGGAGAAGAGTACTGAATGTACCATGGACTGCCAAGAAAACAAACAGATTCATCCTGGAGAGGGTTAAACCAGGCTACTCCATGGAGGCAAGGATTCTGGGGCTTCATCTAACATACTTTGGACATGTTGTAAGGATGGACAGGTCCTCGGAGAAGGAGATCATGCTTGGGAGGATGGAGGGACAGCGCAGGAGGGGAAGGCCCTCTATGTGGTGGATTGATTCAGTGACTGGGGTAATTGGGATGGGTGTGTCAGAGGCAGTGCGATTGGCATAGGATAGAGCAGGGTTTAGGACTGTTGTACATAGGGTCGCTATGAGTCGCAAGGACTCAACGGCACATAACAACAACAACAACGTTATTATACAATCCATCATGATGCTGCTAATAGACCCAGTGGGGAGAAGAATTGTTTTTTTGATGTTGAGCTTAAATTCATATTGAAGGTTGTAATTCTTGACCTTCTGTAGCAAGTGCTTCAGGGCCTCCTTAGTTTCAGCAAGCAGGGCTGTGTCATCTGCATAAAGCAGGCTGCCTGTCTCCAATCCTGATTCCACTTTTCTCCTCATAGAGCCCAATCTCCCGGATGATCTGTTCTGCATATAGGTTGAAAAGGTATGGAGAAAGGACACATCCCTGGTGTACACACCCTTCCCTATTTTAAACCATGCAGTATTTTGTTGTTCTGTTCTAACCTCCTGGTCTAAGTATAGGTTTCACATATGCACATTCAAGTATTTTCTCATTCTTCTCAGAGCTTTAGTTTATTTGGTGCCACAGTCAACACTATTGGTACCTGTAGCTAGGAGATCAAAAGACAAATTGCATTGGGAAAGTCTGCTATAGGGACAGCACCAGAGTACTGAAGAGCAATAATGTCACTCTGGAGACTAAGGTGCACCTGACTCAGGCCATGGTCTTCGTAATTACATGCTATGTATCAGAAAGCTGAATAACGACTAAGGATGACAGAAGGGAAATTGACGCCTTTGAGTTGTGGTGCTGGAGAAGAGTGTTGAATATACAATGGACTTCTAAGAGAATAAACAGGTTCACCGTGGAGAGGGTGAGACCAGGCTGCTCCTTGGAGGCAAGGGTGTGAGAAAGAGGGACTAGTCCTTGGAGAGGGACATTATGCTTGGCAGGGTGAAGGAACATCATAAAGGGGAAGACCCTTGATGAGATGGATTGAGTCAGTGAGGGAGTAACAGTGGTAGGTGTGTCAGAGGCAATAAGTTTGGCTCAAGATAGAGCAGGGTTTAGAGCTGTTGTACATAGGGTTGCTTTGAATTGCAAGTGACTTGATGTCACATAACAACAACAACAACATTATTATACCATCAATCAGAGATCATGCAGATGGTTTGATCAAATATAATTTTCATTGCACTCCTGACTTTCATTATAGTTATGGTGTGCTATGCTTTAAAACTCTGAATATTGCACTAGAATGTTGAAAAGCCAAAGTAAAGGAAAGAAATCGAGACGTTAAGGAGCTGACTAGAAGATTTCCAAGGGCAATTGAAGAAGACAGGCAAAGTATTTTAATGAAATATGCAAGGAGCCGGCATCTGAAAATCAAAAGGGCTGAACTTGCTCAGCATTTTTTCAGCTAATGGAACTAAAGAACAAATTAAAGCCATGAGTTACAATACTTGAAGATGCCATGGGCAGAATATTGAATGATTCAGGAAGTATTAAAAGAACATGGAAGGATATATAGAGTCACCGTACCAAAAAGAATTGGTTGACAAAGCAAAATTTCAAGAAACCACCTATGATCAAGGGGCAATGGTGATGAAGGAGGAAGTGCAGGCTGCTCTGAAGGACTCGGCACAAGGTAAGGAGCCAGGAATTGATGGAATACAAATAGATATATTTCAACAAACAGATGCTTCCCTGGATGTGCTGACCAGGTTGTGTCAATATATCTTGAGGACAACTTATCTGTTCAACAGAATTGGGAGAGATCCAAATTACTAATTTGAGTAATATTTTGAGTAATATACAATTT
>NW_006399954.1:5533070-5535099 GCF_000299155.1 Elephantulus edwardii
GAAGACTACAGCCTGGATCAGGCACACCTTAGTCTCCAATCTGACATTGTTGCTCTTCAGTACTCTTGAGAGGTCCTTCATAGCCGACTTTCCCAGTGCAATTCGTCTCTTGATTTCCTGGCTGCTGTTACCAAGAGTGTTGACTGTGGAGCCAAGTAAATTAAAACTGTTAACTATCTCAATCTCTTCACCATCCGCACTAATGCTTCCAATTCGCCCAGTGGTTAGAATCTTTGTTTTTTCTTGATGTTGAGCTTCAGTCCATATAGGAAGCTGTAGTCCTTGATCTTCTGCAGCAAGCTCTTCAGGTCCTCCTCGGTTTCAGCAAGAAGGGTTGTGTCATCTGCATAACGCAGGATGTTGATGATTCTTCTACCAGCCTGATGCCACATTCCTCTTCGCATAGCCCAGCGTCTTGGATGATCTGTTCTTCATACAGATTGAAAAGGTATGGAGACAGAATACAACCCTGATGAACCCCCTTCTTGATTTTGAACCATGTAGTGTTTCTTTGCTCTGTTCTGACAACTGCCTCTAATATCAATAATATCCTTGCCTAGGGTGGAGGTCTGCTCAAAGGTGTGGCTTTAAAACCTCTTGGGGGAGGGGATGGGACTGCAGGTCGGAGCCTGGAGCCTCCACTCTGGGAGTTTGGCTGCTTGCTAATATCTTGATAGCAGCCCTGCAGGTAACATAAGGAAAGTTTCTGGGGTCCTCTTTGATGTTTATTACTGCTCTTTTCTTTTTTTCTTCCCAAGAGTGGTGTCGTTGAGCCTTTGCCTAGGGTAGAGGTCTGCTCAAAGGTGTGGCTTTAAAACCCTGCAGGGCCCTCATGCCAAATTTATTAATTTTCAAATGAATATTCCTTAAATGATACCGCAATCTTTTTTCTATTTGCTGAACTGAACAACTTGGTATTGCTGTGATGCTGCACACTGTTCTACAGTCTTGTCAAATACAATAATGCTTACCCATTTTGTACAATGTTTGGATGAGCTTCCAGATTGATTTATCCTGGGAAAAAGGAGTGGCATTCACTTCCTAAACTAGATGCCTCCGGAAACTCTACAAATTCTCTAAGTTCCATAAATGCACAAAAATGATGTTAGTTATAGAACAGAGTTCAGGTATTTTGTGTATAGCTTACTATCGGTTGTATTCAACCTGATGACATTTAGCCACTGCTAAATGAAACGAGTGCTGTTATATCTAGAGCAACACTCTTCTACTTTGTACATCATTCTTTGTCAATGTGCAGTATGACGTAACCTGGGTTTGCTGTGATGCAGAACCTTGTACCACTGGGGTATCAAATACCATAATGGTTTCCCATTGTGGACAGTGTTTGGTGGAGCTCCCAGTTGTAAAACAGGTTTGGAAGCAGGAGTGGCATCCACTTCCTAAACCACATGCCTCTAGAAACTCTTTGAACTTGGAGAAATGACAATAGTTATGGAAAGGCATGGGGTCTTTTTATAGAGTCTCTATGAATCGCACTTGACTTGATGGCAATCAACAACAACACAACACCACTAATATCGCAAGCAAAATCCTGCTGAAAATTAGCCAAAAACAACTGGAACATTACGTTGACAGAGAACTATCAGAAATACAAGCTGGGTTTAGAAGAGGTTGTGGCATTAGAGACACTACTGTAAATGTCAGATGGATCTTGGTTGAAAGCAAAGAGTACCAGAGGAATGCTATCTGAGTTTCTTTGACTGTACAAAAGTATTTGACTGTATAAATCACAACAAATTGTCACTAACTTTGAGGAGAATGGGAATTCAACAACACTTGATTGTGTTTATGTGAAAGCTATTGAGATTGTTCACAGCTTCAGTTTGCTCGGCTCCACGGTCAACACTCTTGGCACCAGCAGTCAGGAAATGAAAAAGCATATTGCAATGGGAAAGTCTGAGGTTAGGGACCTCTCTAAAGTACTCAAGAGCAACGGTGTCTCTCTGGAGACTAAGGTGCGCCTGATACAGGCCATGCCCTTTGCAATCACTTGTTATGCATCAGAGAG
>NW_006399954.1:5535549-5542340 GCF_000299155.1 Elephantulus edwardii
AAACACTGCATGGTTCAAAACCAGGAAACGAGCGTATCAGAGATGCATCCTGTCTCTGTATCTTTTCAATCTATATGCAGAAGAGATCATTTGGGAGGCTGCACTTTAAAAGGAGGAATATGGAATTAGGATTGAAGAAGACTCATCAACAACCTATGTTATACAAATGACACAACCTTGCTAGCTGAAACTGAGGAGGGCCTCAAGCACTTGCTACAGAAGGTCAGGGACTATAGTCTTCAATACAGATTGAAGCTCAACATCAAGATGACAAAGATTCTCACCACTGGGCCAACTGGCAGCACTATAGTAGATGGAGTAGAGACTAAGGTTGTTAACAAGTACAGCTTGCCCAGCTCTACAATCAACACTCTTGGTCCCAGCAGTCAGGAAATCAAAAGACAATTTGTATTGGAAAAATCTGCTGTCATGGACCTCTCCAGAGCTGAAGAGCAATGATGTCAGTGTAGAAACTAAGAATTAGGCTCACAATTACTTGCTATATGCTTTAAGAGAGCTGGACAATGACTAAGGATGACAGAAGATAAATTGATGTCTTTGAGTTGTGGTGCAGGAGAAGAGTCTTGAACATACCATGGACTACTAAGAAAATAAACAGATTTGTCTTAGATAAGGTGAAACCCTGTTTCTCCTTGGAGGCTAGGAATTTGAAGCTCCATCTCACATATATTTGGGCACATGACCATGAGGGTATTATGCTTGGAGAAGGGCATTATGCTTGGTAGGGTGGTGGGATAGCGAAGGTGAGAAAGATCCCAGATGAGATGGATTGATACAGTAACTGGGGCAATGCAGGTAGGTGTGTCAGAGTCAGTGAGACTGTCTCAGGACAGGGCAGGCTTGAGCTGTTTGTAGCTATGTAAATAATAACAGCAACATGCTTTAAGCAGGGATCACAGGTGGTCTAATGGCGACTGCAATCCTGAAGGCACATCATTTGAATTCACCAGGGGCTCCACTGGAGAAGGATGGGCAACGTCTTCATATGATATTAAGTGCCTCTGAAAACTGCTGGAGATCAGCTATGGGTCAGTTGTGACTCAGTGGTACACACAACAACAAACAACAACATGCTTTAAGTGGACATGGAGATCCAGAGCACAGCAGTATACTGAGAAAGTCTTTGCAGGGTCCTGGAAAAAGTTCTGCAAATCCAACCCACCATTTAGGGTAGATAAAGGTAAAAAAGGCAACTTCTAATTGGTCCTCATCTTCATTTAAAAGTATGTTTGCTGGCTCTTTGCACTGTTGTAGGAATATAAGGTTGTTGTGGTTTTTTTCTTTTATTTTATTGATTTCTGTTGTCTTTTGGGATTTTCTTCTGATAGGTGTGAACACAGAAGAATTTTAAGGGGGTGTAGCAAAGATGTCTCCTTGAGGATTAAGAGGGACCTGGCTTAAGCCATGGCATTTTTCAATTGCCTCTTACACATGTGAAAGCTGAGCAGTGACTAAGGAAGAATGATGTAGAACAAATCCATCTTATAAGATGTTCAGTCAGAGCACTCCTTAGAAGTCTGGAGGATAAGACTTTATCTCATGCACCCCCAACACTATCGGGAGGAAGCAGTCTTTCCAGAATGGCATGATATCATGTAAAGTGGAGGGTAAGTGAAAAAGAGGACTCTCAACAAGGTGGGTTAGCAAAGCGGCTGCAGAGATCAGTTCCAATGCAGCCATGACTGTCAGGGCGGTATGTGGGGTTTCAATGCGCTGTACAGTCACCACAAGGAGGCCAACTTGAACGCTGTCAACTTAGCAGGCACTGGACATGTGTCAGCCACTGTGTGAGCATTTCCATATATTTAGGCTTTAATGCTTAAAATAATGCTGCCAAATACTACCTCCCTTCTACAGATGAGAAAACTGAGGCAGACGCAGGTGGTTTAATTTATGCAAATAATCATAGTTCCATAAACAGGATCAGAGAACTTCTACGGCTTCATTCTCTGTTCATAATAAAGAATTATAACATATTTAATAATTTTAACTTGTTTTCCAAAGATTTATAGCTCTTTTAAAAAAAATGAAGGGGCTGCTATTTAGGAAACGGTTTATAGGAATTGATTTATAAGCAAACTGACTTGTGTTTGAGTCCAGGTTCTGTTCCTAATAAGCATAATGACTTCAGCAAAGTGAATTAAACCACATAAAGTACACTGGCTTTCTTTGCAAAGTAGGAATAACAGTAGTGCCCAAATCAGAGAGTTTTTCTAGACTTGAACATGAAAATGCATTTAAAGTAGTGAGCTTGGCATCTGGCATACTGTAAAAACAAAAAAAAAAAAAAAAAAAGTACAGCAGTTATTATTTGTCAATTTTCTGCTGAGTGTTTTGACGTTCTCCTTGGTAATTTATAATATCACTTTGTATACTAAAGAAATGAGCCCTATGCCATGCTTTGTAGGACTGTTTTTCTAGTCTGTGGCTTTTCTTAGCAATAATGAGAATTTTAAATACAAAAATTAAATATTCTTACATGATCAAATTTATCAGTCTTCTCTCTTTGGCTTTCTAGATGGCTCACATTTATAAAAGAGCATCCCTACTTCATAAAGTGACTATCCACTGAGTCATCAGGAGGCTGTGTGCGGCGCACATTGTCAGCATGCCCAGCTTGGGAGGAAAAGGTTGATGTCATGAGTCAACAGAGGCGCCTTGGAAGAAAGGCCTGGTGATGTAATCAGCCATTCCAAGTCCTGAGGGGCTCACGTCCACTGGCGCTGCCTCAGTTGCAGTCAGCTAGAGCGGACGTGTTTGTTTGGGTTTTCCTCCCTTAATTAAATAATCACTGGGCATTGTTTTAACACATCACCTTTTAAGCTCTTGTAAATTTCTGCATGTAAGTCTACCCCTCATTTCTCTTTCCTTACAGTAGAACTTCTAGTAAACTTTTTGAGAGGGTAATTTCACATTATATATAGAAATGTCAGAAAAAAATCAACGTGCGTATTTTCTTACCTGAGGGCACAAAGACAATGTGTAAAATACATTTTTTTGCACTTAGATGTGTAACTAGTGAAAAGAGAAATAACAGATATCATCAACTAGAAAATATAGAAATTACATTCTGTGGCCTAGTGGTAAGAAGCTGTGCTGCAATCCCAAAGGCCAGCAGTTCCAACCCACCAGCTGCTCCACAGAGGACAGATGCGTAATCTCCTCCTCTGTGATTTACTGCCTCTGAAAATCCTCTGGAAGGTCATCTATGGGTCTCTTTTGAATCAATGATACATACCAACAACAACAAGAACATACTATCTAACTGCTAAAAGGAATGAGAATACTACGAATACATACATATGTCCTTCTGAAAAGAGAGACTCATTGCTAAACACACCGAAAACAAAACTGGAGGCAACCACATACTTATTAAAACATGCTAACATATTTAATACATTTAAATATGTATGAACATCAAGCATACATGATTTCATAGTAAAAACACTGTTTATAAGATACACCCCAAACTCTAACAGCACTATTTAAGGATGAAGAGGAGTCAGATGGAGAAGGGGAGCCTTAGTTTCATTTGCTGTGCTTGACTATTGTCATAATCACTTAGTGCAGTGAATTAATAAAGGCTTTTCATATCACAGTCTTTATTTAGATAGAGCTACACAAATAAGGTGCTATAACTAACCAAAATGATCAGACAGCTTGCTGCTAATACAAATCAGGTTCACGGAATCCTTGTGGGATAACTTATTAACATTGCTGTCAACCTGGAACTGACTCATAACTAACTCTCCAGTGGGTTCTCTGAGGCTTTAAAGGGCCCCCAGGGAGCAATTGGTCAATTCAAACTGCTCGCCTTTGAGTTGGCAGCAGTACATCTCTTTCTACTAGGCCAACATCCAGTAGGTCATCATAGCTTCCTTGTGGTATAGAGTTATTCAAATGAGGTATATAAAATCACAATGAAGCGAGCTTTGGTGGCTTTGTGGCAAGAAGCTGCACTGTAATCCCAAAGGCATGTGGGCTGAATCCACCAGGTGCTCTGCTGGAGAAGGATGGGCAAGCTCCTCCTGTGCCAGCTGGATCTGACTCAACAGTACACAACAACAAAAAACTCAATCAGACAACTGGGCTGTCTACATTCCCATTAGGTAGAGAAGTGAGCCATTCTGGAAGTAGAAATGGGAGGTGAGGGGGATTGAGGGGTGGTTTGTGATCACCAAGAAGAGAAAAGAACAAGATGTTACTTTGGATTTGGGATCCTTGTGCTGGGAATCTTCCAGAACCAGGAGATAGAAAGAGGAACTCCAACATGGAAAATGGCTAAAGAAAATGTGGTTGAGGAGCAGTGATGGCAGGAGCTGCAGATCCAGAGACTGGTTCAAGATAGCACAGAGGGCTTCCTAGCCTGGGAAGCAGGGGATGTGCTGAGCCATGAGAGATTGTGCAGGAGGCCTCCTGACAGAATGAGATGCCCACCTGACACTCATTGGTGGTGTTAGGTTCACCAACACGGGCAAGAGAGCTGAGAGTCGGGACTTCCTGGATGAATGGGGTGCCTGCAGGAACTTTTTGGCAGGGCTCCAAGAGCAGTGTAAATGATTCTTGCTTAAACAGGGCAGAGATCTGGCCAGTACAATTGCCCTCGAGGTAGACAGAAGCATGCTGCTGGGCATGGTGGACAGAGGATCTTGTAATGGAAGAACAGTGTCCTTCGTTCTTGACTCTCAATTATAGCCACTTACATTCAGAATAAACCTGAGGACTGTGACTAGAATCTGTGTGGCCACAGCAACAAGTTCTTGAAGACCACAGAGAAGTGGGGAGTGACATGGCAAGGAGGGAAGGTGTCAGGAATGGTAGAGAGGTCTCTCTGACTTCCACCACAGGAACCAGATTGGGGCTGAGGACCTTGCTCCTTCTTTCCCCCGGTGAAATTAAAGAAGAGCAGATATGTTCACCATGTTTTTTATAAATGGATATATACACAGAGCTCTCGCTCTGGTGTCCTAATAGTAATAAGCTGTGCTATCATCCTGAAGGCCTGTGGTCTGAATCCACCAGATGGTCATTCCTTCTCCCATGCGATTAACGCCTCTGAAAACTCAAAGGAGGTTCAGCTATGAGTTGGCTCTGATTGATTTGATAATACCTGACAAATACACACACACACACACACACACATACATGGCAATGTGATGAAGAAGGAAGTGCAGGCTGCTCTGAAGGTCTTGGCAAAAAAAATAAAGCCCCAGGAATTGATGGGATACCAAGTGACATAATTCAGCAAACAGATGCTGCCCTGCATGTGCTCACCAAGTTGGGCCAAGAAATCTGGAGGAAAACTACTTGGCCAAGTGACAGGAAGAGATTCATATTTCTTCCCATTCCAAAAATGGGGACCTGACAGAGGGTGAAAATTAGCAAATAATATCACTAATATCACAGACTAGCAAAATCCTGCCAAAGAGTATCCAGAAAAGACTTGAATAGTATATTAACAGAGAACTACCAGAAATACAGATTGGGTTTAGAAGAGGTCATGGCACTAGGGATATTATTGTCAATGTCAAATGGATCTTGGCAGAGAGCAGAGAGTACCAGAAGAATGTCTATCTGTTTTTTCATTGACTATGCAAAAGTATTTGACTTAAGTATCACAATAAATTGTGGCTAACCTTGAGGAAAATGGGAATCTCAGAGTACTTGATCATACTTATGTGAAACCTATACTTGGACCAAGAAGCAGTCCTCAGAACAGAGGAAGGAAACACTGAATGAGTTAAAATCAGGCAAGGAGTTTATCAGGGATACATCCTGTCCCCGCATCTTTTCAATCTATATGAAGAACAGATCATCTGTGAGGCTGGGCTCTATGAGGAGGAATGTAGCATCAAGATTGGAGGAAGACTCACTAACAACCTACAATTAGCAGATGCCACAATCTTGCTTGCTGAAACAGAAGAAGACCTGAAGAACTTGGCTGCAAAAGGACAAGGACTATAGTCTTCAATATGGATTGAAGCTCAACATCAAGAAGACAAAGATTGTCACCACTGGGCCAACTGGCAGCACCACATTAGATAGAGAAGAGATTGAGGTTGTTAACAATTACAGCTTGCTCGGCTCCACAATCAACACTCTTAACACCAGCAGTCAGAAAATGAAAACACAAATTGCACTGGGAAAATCTGCTGTTGTGGAGCTCTAGATACAAAGGTGCACCTCATTCAGGCCAAAGTCTTCTCAATTACTTGTTATGTTTCAGAGTTGGACAATGACTAAGGATGACAGAAGAATTGATGCCTTTGAGTTGTGTTGCTGGAGAAGTCTTGAACACACCATGGACTGCCAAGAAAACAAATAGGTCTGTCTTGGAGAGGGTGAAACCAAGTCTTTCCTTGGACGCTAGGATTTTGAAGCTCTGCCTCACTTATTTTGGACATTTGGCCAGGACAGATTGGTTCCTGGAGAAGGACATCATGCTCGGAAGGGTACAGGATAGGAAGTACAGTACAGGAGAGGAAGACAACAGATTATATGGATCAATACAGTAATGGGGGTGATGAGGGTTGGTGTGTTAGTGAGACTGGCTCAGGACAGGGAAGGGTTCAGAGTTGCTGTACGCAGGGTTGCTACACATTGTAAGCGACTCAAAGGCACATAAAAACAGTAACATACCACGACAGGCTTGGAAGCAGGAGCAGGATCCACTTCCTAAATAACATGCTTCTGGAAACTCTATGAACTTTGATAAATGTCAAGAGTTGTAGAGAGACGTCAGGCCTTTTTACATAGGGTCACTATGAATT
>NW_006399954.1:5542544-5602072 GCF_000299155.1 Elephantulus edwardii
CAGACACACAGACACACACACACACACGCTATAGGAGGCAGTCAACATAACAGAGCAAGGAGACACTACACATGGTTCAAAGTCGGGAAGGATGTACACCAAGGACTTATTCTGTCTCCATACCTTTTAAATCTATATACAGAACAGATCATCCATTAGGCTGGGCTCTATGAGGAGGAATGTCACATCAGGATTGGGGGAAGATTCATCAATAGCCTGCATTATACAGATGACACAATTCTGCTTGCTGAAACTAGAAGGACCCAAAGTGCTTGCTGCAGAACATCAAGGAGTAGAGCCTTCAATGTGGACTGAAGCTCAACATCAAGAAAACAAAGATTCTCACTACTGGGCTGATTGGCAGCATCATGATAGATAGTGAAGAAATTAAGATTGTTAACAGCTTTAGTTTGCTTGGCTCCACAATCAACACTCTTGGTACTAGTAGCCAGGAAATCAAGAGAAGAATTGCACTGGGGAAGTTGGCTGTCAGGGACCTCTCCAGAGTACTGAAGAGCAACAATGTCAGTCTGGCGACTAAGATGTGCCTGATCCAGGCCATCGTCCTTGCAGTTGCTTGCTATGTGTCAGAGAGCTCGACAATGACTAGGGATGACTGATAGAGAATTGATGTCTTTAAGCTATGGTGCTGGAGAAGAGTGTTGAATATACACTGGACTACTAGGAGAACAAACAGTTTCATCCTAGAGAGGGTGAGACAAGGCTGCTCCTTGGAGGCAAGGACTCTGAAGCTTAGTCTGACAGACTTTGGACATATTGCAAGGAGGGACCAATTCTTGGAGAGGTACATCACGCTTGGGAGGGTGGAGGGACAGCGCAAGAGAGAAAGACCCTCGATGAGATGGATTGATTCAGTGACTGGGGTAATATGGGTAAGTGTCTCAGAGACATTAAAGTTGGCACAGCACAGAGAAGATTTCAGGGCTGTTGTACACAGGGTTGCTATGAGTCTCAAGTGACTCCAAGACACATGAAATCAACAACTCTCTCTCTCTCTCACACACATGCACATACATGGAAAATATATAAAAGTATTAAATGTAATAAATTCAATAAGTTAGAATAAGTATAAAGTATAATAATTTGGTGGTTTTGTAGACCTTAGAGTTGGAACCAACCCTTAGCTGACCCTCTTGCAGTTTTTCAGAGGCAGTCAGTCACAAGGGAAGAGACTGGTCATCATTTCCTGGAGCAGATGGTGGCCTTGAACCACATGTCTTTGGGACTGCACCACAGCTTCTTGCCAATACGCTAATAGACCAGAGCCTTGCAATTGATAGCCTTGAACCCCTACGGAGTTGGGTCACTAATGAATTCTTCCAACTCAGCAGCAATGAGGTTTAGTTGTGGGTTTTGGGTTTTTTGGTTTTTTTCCTGGACTTTTTAGCTAATAAAACAAAACAATCCACTTTTTTTTTTTAAAGTCAGTCATCTCTACACATAGAATTAGAAAACACTAGTGTGTTAATACAAAATGAAATGCAATAACTCTTGGAGAGAACTAAGGTCTTAAGTAAAATGTCATACTAATTTCCTCCAAAATGCTGATACTTTGAACAAGGGACACATGAACAGAAAGTAAAGTTTTTGGCCTCCCCCAAAAGGGATTCTAATAGGTAATTACTGCTTAAGGTTTATTTATATAGGTGAAGATGAGTAAAAATATAAAAAAAACCAAAACAAAGCAAAGGCAAAGAAGTAGCCAAAACAAAAAACACCACACCTGTCCTTCACGACCTTAGTTAGTGCCTGGTTGAGATGCTTATCATCTAAGTTTATACCAATAGTGTCATTTAAAAAAATCTCAAGCAAAAATTTTAAAAAGAAATAAATGGATACCAAGTTAGCAGAACCCGAGGTGACTCAAGCAGCAATCCTCTCTAGAGAAACACATTATCAGACCTGTGACTAATATACCCTAATAAAAAGCCAAGGAATAGAATTTCATCGTTAAAGCATTACAAAACACAAAAAGGACATAAATCACCATAAGTAAAAGCCAGCACAAATAACTGATAATGCATTCAGAAACAAAAAGACTTCAGATACAGGCATAAAAATGTATTATTACAAATAAAAATGTAACGCTTTATTAAACATTGTTGGTGCTAAGTGCCAGGGAGTTGACTGTGACACATAGTGACCCATGAAAACACATCTGAGCCTTGCCTGTTTCTGCACTAGCATCTCCACTGCAGCATGCGTCACTGGGTCAATCCATCTGCTTGAAAAGGACTGTTAAACAGAAACATCTCTATTGTTAAAGCTACCTCCAAATGTTTTTGCCATTCATTATTGCATCAGAATCAATTCATAACTGACCCTCCAGTGGCTTTTCAGAGGCTATAAACTGCATGAGAGGTGACTAGCCACTTAGTCCTTAGTGGTCTATGCCACTAAGGGTCACTGACAGGGTAGAGAACTCTGCGTCAATAACAGAGAACAAAATAAAAGTTGTTGATTGCCTTTGAGTCAAGCATGATTCATAGTGACCCTATGAACAAAAGGCCTAAAGCCCGTTTACAACTTATCGACTTTTACCAAAGTTCCAGAGGCATGTTGTTTAGGAAGTGGATGCCACTCCTGCTTCCAAATCTGTCACAGTATATTATTGTTGTTATATGCCGTTGAGTCGCACTTGATGTATAGTGACCCTATGAATGATGTTGTTGCTGTTGTTGTTGATTGCTGTTGAGTCAAGGTCAACTCATAGCGACTCTATGAATAAAAGACCTAATGCTTTTCCATAGCTATCATTGTTTTTCTAAGTTTACAGAGTTTCCAGAGGTATGTGGCTTAGGAAGTGGATGCCCACTCCTGCTTCCAAACCTTTTTTTACAAATGGGAGCTCCACCAAACACTGTTCACACTGGGAAACCATTTTGGTATCTGATATCCCCATGGAACAAGGATCAGCATACAGCAAACCCAGGTTACCTCATACAGCACAATGACAAAGAGTGATGTGCAAAGTGGCAGAATATTCCTCCAGATATAACAGCACTAGTCTCATTTAACAGTTTGTAGAGTATCTGTAGAGATTCCAGAGGCATCTATTTTAAAAAGTGGGTGCTACTCCTGCTTCCCAACATGAATCAGTCTGGAAGTTCATCCAAACACTGTATATAATGAGTAACCATTATGATATTTAACATGACTATGGAATAGTGTTCAGCGTCACAGCAACTCCAAGTTGTTCAGTACAGAAAATAGACAAATGATTGCTGTGTCCTTAAAGAATATTTTCCTAAAATTAGTAATTTGGCCCAAGGGCCGCAGAATTTAAGTCACACCCTTGAGCAGGCCTCTGCCTCTACTCCTAATCAGAACAGTAACACACAACAAATGGACCGCAGAAACTTCCCTTGCCTGGCTTCCACCAAGACAAGACTACCACCGCATCAGCCAGCCAGCCAACGTCCAGAGTGGAGGGAGACTATGTACAGCAGCTCTGAACCCTTCCCTGTCCTGAGCCAGTCTCACTAATTCTGACACACTAACCCCAATCACCCCAGTTACTGTATCAATCCATCTTATGTGGGATCTTCCTCTCCTGCACTGTCCCTCCACCCTTCTGAGCATGATGTCCTTCTCCAAGGACCAATCTCTCCTGGTCACGTGCCCAAGGTGAGGTGTAACTTCAAAATCCAATACACAAGGAGAGATTTGGCTTCACCCTCTCCAAAGTAGACCTATTTGTTTTCTTGGCAGTCCATGGTATGTTCAAGACTCTTCTCCAGCACCACACTCAAAGGCATCTATTCTTCTGTTATCCTTAGTCCTTGTTCAACTCTCTGAAGCCTAATAAGTAACTGAGAAGACCACAGCCTGGATTAGGCGCACCTTTGTATCTATACTGATTTCAGTGTTCTTCAGCACTTTGGAGAGGTCCATGACAGCAGATTTTTCCCTATGTAATTAATCTTTTGACTTTCTGACTGCTGATGTTTAAAGTGTTGACTGTGGATCCGAGCAAGCTGTAATTGCTAACAACCTTAACTCTTCTCCATCTATTATTGTGCTGCCATTGGCCTATTCGTGAGACTCGGTTTCTCGATGCTGAGCTTCAATCCATATTGAAAAATAGTCTTTGACCTTCTGCAGCAAGTGTTTCAGGTCCTCTTCAATTTCAGAAAGCAAGGCTGTATCATCTGCATATCATAGGTTGTTAATGAGTCTTCCTCCAATCTTGATGCCACTCTCCTCATAAAGTCCTGCTTGCCTAATGATCTGTTCTACATACAATCTGAAAAGGTATAAGGACAGGATGCAACCCTGGCACACTCCTTTCCTTATTTTGAACCATTATTTCCTTGTTCTGTTTTGAGGACTGCTTCCTGGTCCAAGAATAAATTTCACATAATTACAGTCAAGTGTTCTGACATTCCCATTTTCCTCAAGGTTAGCCACAATTTATTGTGATTCACACAGTCAAATGCCTTTGCATAGTCAATGAAACAGAGATAGAAATTTTTCTGGTACTCTCTGCTCTCTGTCAAGATCCATCTGACATTGGCAATAACAACCTTAATGCCACGACCTAAAAGTAGTAGGGCCATAAAGTCACCTATGATTCTCAGTGACTCTATGAACAACAGATCAATACATTGCCTTATTCTGCACCATATTAATCATACCCATCATGCTCAATCACATTTTTTTCAGTCACTCTGTCAATCCACCTCCTTGAAGATCTTCCTCTCTTTTGCTGACTATCTACAGTTTCCAGCGTGATGTCTTTATCCAAAGATTGGCCCCTCCTGACATGTCCAAGTATATTAAGATAAAATTTCACCATCCTTGCCTCTAAAGAGCACTTTGACTAAGGCAGACTTGTTTGTTCTTTTGGTAGTCTGAGGTCCATTACTTTCTCCACTACAATTCAAAAACATCTATTCTTCTGTCATCTTGTAGACATTATCCAACTTTCAGAAGTACAGGAAGCAACTAAAAAGACTATGGCTTGAATCAGTTGTCATTCTTGCTCTTTAGTACTTTAGAGAAGTCCCTGGCAACACATTTTCCCAATGCAACAATCAGATTTCTTGACTGCTGGTCCCATGAGCTCTGAGTATTGATCCAAGTGAAATAAAATCACTGACAGCTTCCCTTTCTATCTCGGTGTTGCTTATGATTTCAGTGGTGAAGGTATTTGTTTTCTTGAGGCTGATATGTAATCTATACTAAAGACCATAGTCTTAAATAGTCTACAATACATGCTAGAACTCTTTCCAGGCATAGTACATCATGTGGTTTTTTAATTCAAAATGGCCCATACCAATCCATTGTATATCAATAATCTCTAGAATGCTGATCTCGGTGTGTTCCATTTAATTTTCAACTACTTCAAATTTTCCTACAGTCATAATTTGTACATGCCATGTTCCAAAAATTAATAGTTGTTTGCAGATGTTTCTCCTCATATTTGAGTAACTTTCCATCTGAGCTCTAACTTTAATACTACAGCTACTTGTCTTTCTCTGTTATTTGTAGGGTTTGCAAAGGCCTGTTCTTTTAGAAGTAGATAGCCTTTCCTGCTCCCTGGTCTCTCTTAATCTAGGGACTCTGCTGAAACCTGTCCACCATGAGTGATCCTTCTGACATTTGACACACCAACAGCATCGTTTCCACTATCACAAAACATACACGTTACATCAGTACAGTGGAATAACAGACAAGTTTTGTACCAACAGGAGAATAATCAGATTGACTACATCTGTGGAAAAGAGTAGAAGGAGAAATTTAATATCAGCAGTGAAAACAAGGGCAGGAAATGACTGTAAAAGAGTGCAAAGTCAAACTGAAGTAGAAGAAAATGAAAACAAATCCATAAAAACCAAAATGAGACCTTGAGCTTACCCTAATTGTATGAAAAATCCACATAATAATAGAATTGATGCATTGACTACTAATGGGATGACATTAAGGGCATCATTCATGATAAAGACAAAGGGTCATTTATAAAGACAAAGGAAAAAGAAAAGTCCAAAATGACTTTTAGGAGAGACTTTGAAATTTTCAAATTTAGCAAGGAAACATAAGACTTTTGAAATATACAAACCAAATAGCAACATCAAAATATTGACACTGGAACTTGTCAAAACTACAAGAAACAGACTGATCCACAATCATTGTAAAACTTTTTAGCATAAATTTCTAAGAAATTAAGAGAATAGGCCAAATTCTTGCCTCCTCCACTAAAAATCTGATAAGAAAAAGGTCTGACTATGATAGTATATACATTTCTTGTTGTTATTAAGTGCTGTCAAGCATGACTCATAGCCACCCCATGAACAGAAGATCTAAATCTCGTCCTATCCTGTGACAATCTCACGATCTCTGACACAACAGAGCCCATTGCTGCAGGCCTTGTGTCAATCTATCTGTGTGAGGGTCTTCCCTTTTTTCATTGTCTATCTTTGCAAGCACAATATCCCTCTCCTAAGAATACTCTCTTACAGCAGCATGCCCACAGTACAGGAGACAAAGCTTCACCATCCTTGCCACCAATGATCATGGTGGCTGCCCTTTTTCCAAGACATTTTGTCCTTTTGGTAGTCCATGGGATATTCAGTACTATTCTCCAACAAAACAGTTCAACAACATCAGTTCTGGTTCTGTCATCATTTATTCATTGTCCAGCTCTCAGCGGCGTTAACAGGCGATGGAAAGGATCATGGCCTGAATCAGGTGCACCTTAGTCATCAAACTAATGTCAAACTCCTCAATAATTTGGGGAGGCCCTTGTCTGCAGACTTGTCCAGTGCATTATGTCCCCTGACTATTGGTACTAAATGTATTGACTGTGGATCCCAGTAAAATGAAGTGGTTGACAGCTTCAATCTTTTTCTAGTGAATAGTGGAAAAGAACAAGATTCCTAACAAGCTTTATTTTACTCTCATATGGACCATTTGTTGAGCCAGTGTTTCTGACCACAAAGCAGTTAAGCTAATATTGAGGAAGAAAAGAACAACTAGTTAGTCTCTACTTGTTTGGAGATTGTGCAAAGCAGTTCTTTGCCACAGAAGAATTTAAAATTGAAGTTTAAAACTTTTTTTAACCAAAATTAATGATAATGGGAATATCACACATGGAAATACACTATCCTTAGAGGGAATGTTTAGATTTAAATATTTACATTAGAAAGGCTGAGAATAACTGATCTTATCAACTCTATTTCAGAGTTAGAAAAAGAACAAGTCAAACCCCAAACACCAAGTCACTACTGCCCAGTTAGAACAGCCGCACAGCTGACCCTCCAGTAGGTTTTCGAAAGCAGTTAATTGCCAGGGAAAAAGTCACTCCTCCTTCTCCTAAGAAGACACAGGTAGGTTTGAACCACTAGAGAGTCTTGTCCTTTGTATTAGTAGCACAATCCCCTGTGAACTAGGTCACCACAGTAAAAAGAAGGGGTGGGGGGGGATAAAACCAATAGATTAGTACAAAATAAAGAAAATAGGCAGAAAGGATCCTTACAAAGCCAAGCATTGGTTCTTTGAAAATAGCAATAAAACTGATAAACTCTGTCAAAGAACATTAACAAAAAACCCCTGTCAATACTAAGTATAGAAGGGTAGACATTCTTATGCATTAACTAACATTAAAGATAAGAGGATTTCATGATTAACAAAAAGTATAGCAATATAAAGGAAATTGGTTAACAAAAAGTATAGCAATATAAAGGAAACTGGAAAACTTTTAGAAAATTATATTTTACCAAAGCATGAAAGAGGAAATAAAATGCTGAGTAGACATTTACATATTACAGAAACTGAGTCTCTAATTAGAAACATTCCCAAACAGGAAACTGCAGCCCCAGATGCTTCAGCAGCAAATCCTTCTGAGTATTTAAGGAAGTAATAAGAGCAGGCATCCACAAATTCTTGTAGAGAACAGATAAATAAAGAACATTCTCTAAACTGTTTCATATCCAATAACCATGCCTTGATAGGGAACTTCCAAGCATATTGGTCAATCTCAGTGATCATAGCTGCAAGAATCCAAAGCAAAATGAGAGCAAATAAAAACCATGTAGGAAAAGAGATAAAACTGAATTCATCCCATGAATGGAAAATTGGTTTAACATCTGAAAATCAATCACAATAATGTACACTACAGAAAAATAAACTAAAAATAAACTCACATATGACCATCACAAACATATGAATGCACAGCATTTCTCTACCAAATTCTTCTCAGTAGTTGTGTGTGTGTGTGTGTGTGTGTGTGTGTGTGTGTGATGCACATTTATCTATGTAAGAACAGTGGTGTTTGTGTCTTCTCTCCTGTGCTGTCCCTCCACCCTCCCAAGCTGATGTCTTAAAATTATTCTGGTAAGGTTATAGGAGCAGGTACATCCTCTCACAACAGACTGACTTCCTTGTATTAACAGGATCATTATATTCCTTGTTTCAAAACTTGTACAAATCAAGTTCCCTGAATCTCCGCTGACAGAGATTAAAGGAACAAAGTCCTGGGTACCCTCCTTGGCCTTTCTGCCTTCATTCTTTATCCCTTTAGATATGTTATTGTACTCTCTATTGCTTCTCGGACTTTTGGCTAAGATCAAGTGTAGATATGTTACTCGGGAATTGAATAGAAGATGAGTAAATATTCCTGAGAACCAGAATGCAATTCAAACAGAATGTAGCTAGCTTTTCACCTTCATTGCTCAGTATTTCTCAAATGTCTGGCTGGGGTGTCTTACTTCCCATGTGCTCTGCAAACTTTCTTTTGGAATCTTTGCAAGGATGACTTCTCTGTTTTTCTGGATCCATCTAATTCTCTGATTATGGAAGAATACAACGTTTGCTGCCATGATTCCATAGCAATAGAACATATGCATTGACCCTACACCTGCCTCTTCTGCCTGCTGTCTGCTTTCGTCAGCTGGCCTTGAGTAAATCCTGACTCACGGGACTTCCTGCACAAGTGAAGGTAGTGCCGCCAGCCCCTGCAGCAACTCTGTGGTCAGCTGTGGTCTGGACCATAAGGACTCAACCTGTTTTCATTGGCTGATTTCCTTCATAGTCTGTCCTAGTCTGGAGTTCTAATGCAGGATCACAGCAACATGGAACTCTCCATTGGCTGACTGTTAGTGGTTGTGTATAAGGAGGGGCAATGGCTGCATATCAGACCTGAGATTCCCACAAAGAATGTGCAAATTCTATCACTGAGATACCAATGTGCATGCCTAGTAACTATGCAGGCTATACTGCTGATTAAATGTTTTTATTTGACACATGCATAAACTGAAAATACCTCTAAAATTAGATAAGGTATGATAGGGAAAATACAAAGCAGTCTGGCCCACACCATTATGATAGTCCTGGAATCCTCCCAGCCCCTATCAAGGAAGCCTTGTGCTCTGGGGGTTTTATTTAAGTCAGTCTATTTATTTGCCAGTTGCCAAAAGTAGGGTACAACTTTTCCTCCTTCTTCAGCATTGAATTACAATGGAATTCCAGCAGAGTTACACATGACGTCCCACTTGAATGCCCAGCAGGAACTTGAAGGTCACTGCAATAATGAATGGCCAAAGGATTAATAGGAATTGAGCCTCATGAGCCTTCCTAAGATGCAGCTGGGAAGAACAGTGCCCTGTTCATTGGCTGAAAACACGCCTCAGCCATGGCCACCACAGCTGTGCTGGGCACAGCCACCCTCAAATGCACTTGCGGCATTGGGGGCCTAATTGAATCACTCTGTTCTCTCTTCTCATCAGACACATTTCCTTTACCATTATCGACTGCACAACAGCTGCCTTTTTCTATTAGAGACAGTCCAGCACAGGGACAGTTTTACCAAAGAGCACATCCTTCCTTCCTTGGTCTCACCCCCACTCCGCACATCCTCTCTCCTTGCTGCCAATATTATTTCCTTCCACTCCAGACCCTGCATGCTCTGGATCTACTCCAAGTTTATCAGTCTCCATTATCTACCATACCAAAAAACAAAGCAAAGACCAGCCACACAGAAATAAAGAAGCGCATTCCATTCAGTTCAGTCTCCAGGAAACGTCATGGGTGCCAGAGAGAATTGTACCCCACAGGGTTTTCATCCAAGGCACCTTTGAGCGGACTCAAATTTCGAACCTTTTGATTACCAATCAGGTGTGTTAATCATTTGTATCACACAGGGACCCCCTGACAGACACTTACCTAGATTATGTACATCGCCATCTACTCCACTGGGTTTTGAGTCTTTCACAAGGGACTGCCATCATCTGAAACCTCTCTAAACAATGCCCTGCTAAGCCATCTCTTCTTATTCTTAGAGATGAGGATAAGTTATTACTTTTTAGTTCTTTCTTCTGTTACCTGGTCCTTTTCTACAGCTCTTCAACATCCTATCTTTGTTGTTAATCAACAAGATTAACAGCAGAGAAGTCAATTTTCAACACACAGCCCCCTTAGGCTACAGAGTTCAAGTACCCTGTGGGATTTCCTAGGCTAGAAGCAGACTGCCAAGTCTTTCCTCTGTGGAGTTTTTGGGTGGGCCTGACTATCCTGAGTTGACTGCTTCTACGTTAGCAAACAAATGCTCATCCTGGGTTTCTTTACTGAGCACTAGGGCCTCTGTTGAGGGAGAAAGATGGCTGATCTCCTCCCATGTGATTTACTGCCTCTGAAAACCTACTGGATGGTCAGCTATGGGTCTGTTTCAACTTGATGGGAAGCAGCAACAACAGTGCCCTTGAACTCTGATTGTCAATTACTTATTTTTCTCTCTCTGTGGGGGAAAAAAAGTATTTCACAAGACTATGGCATCATGGCACAGTATTGAAGTAGGGTCCAAATCAATGACTCACCAGTCCTGTGACCTTGAACTATACATTTAAACACTGTCCTCTGGCTTCCTCAACTGTAAAATGCAGATATAATCTTTATACAGTACTGTTGTTAGAATGAGTAAAAGGGCTATGACATGTAAAGGGCTTAGAAAGGCACCTACGCAGTCACACGGTGGGACATATCACTGCTGTTATTGAAATAGTTTGCTTTTCTAGGCCTGTCACCTTGACACTCAATAACTGACAAGTGAAGAAATGAATAAAGAATTAGGATTCCTTTATCATCAACATACTTTCACTACTCTTTATTAGCTATTTTGAAAGATAAACTCATGATCATTTGTCAGTTTATTTGAAACCTAGAGGAAAAAGTAGATCCACATGTATACATGTGAGTGAAAAATCCTATAACTTTTTAAACTTTCTTCTAACAAGATACTGATAATGAGAAGGATAAAGGAGAAATTCAATAAAAACTGACAAAATTGGCTTAAAAGTATTCTTTTTACTAATTGTAGAAAACCAAACAGCCATGTTCCTTATGTTGGTATTAAAATTATCCTTCAAGGGAAATTTAATTTTAATATGCAACTTAAGAAACACAATGTATTTAGAAACACAGTATTCATAATGAAAGTTCTACATTAGGTGTTTAAGCTTTCAAATTTATGGCCTTTCCCCATATTTTATTAGTCAAAACTTTTGTTCATTTTTTCACATTGTCTTCTTAAACCATAAAGTATGTAAGTATATGTTTTCTGTCCGTATAAACCTTTTACATTAAAAGTTAAGATGATATCCACAGGTATGACCAACAAATAGGACAAGTATTAACTAGCCCATAGAAAGAAAATCAGGCTTATGCAATTATCTTAGACTTAAGGAGAGAAAGGTACACTTGAGTTTTGTTGTTGTTGTTGTTTGCCATCGAGTTGCCTGTGGCTTATAGTGACCTTATGTACAACAGCCCTAAACCCTGCTCTGTCCTGTGCCAATCACACTGTATCTGACACACCCACCCCGATTACCCCAGTCACTGAATTAATCCACCTCATAGAGGGTCTTCTCCTCCTGCACTGTCCCTCCACACTCCCAAGCATGATATCCCTCTCCAAGGACCGGTCCCTCCTTACAACATGTCCAAAATATGTCAGACGAAGCCTCAGAATCCTTCCCTCCAAGGAGCAGCCTGGCTTCACCCTCTCTAGGATGAACCTGTTCATTTTCTTAGCAGTCCATGGTACATTCAATACTCTTCTCCAGAACCACAGCTCAAAGGCATCAATTTTTCTTCTATCCTCCCTAGTCACTGTCCAGCTCTCTAATGTATAGAAGGTGACTGCAAAGACCATGGCCTGTATCAGACAGACTTCAGTCTCTAGAGTGACATTATTGCTCATTAGTATTTTGGAATATTGCAAAGGAAAAAAGTAATCAAAAGAAAACACTCCCACATCAAGTATCTGTTTCAAACCATCAGTCTCTCCAGTGGGGAAAGAATGAGACATTCTCCTTCTGTAAAGATCACAAACTTGGAAAACATATTGTTGTTGTTATATACCATCAAATCAACTATAACTAATAGTGACCCTATAAACAACAGATCTGAACCTTTTCCTATCCTGGGATGCCTCATGACCTCTGTCCTTTGCAAGGCCACTGTGTTAGTCACTATGCCAATCCATCTCCTTGGGGTCCTCTTCTCTTTCACTGATGTCTCCTAGTAAGATGCCTCTCTTTAAGGAGAGGTTCCTTCTGAAAATATGTTCAAAGTAAATGAGACAAACTTTCTCTTATCATCTTTGCCTCTTAAGTAACATGCTGGTTGTACTTCTTTTTTTAAAATTTATATATATATATACACACACACACACATACATACATACATATATATCTCTATATCTATATCTATCTATCTATTTATTTATTTTAATGTACTTCTTTTAAAACAAAATTGTATGTTCTTTTGGCAGACCATGGAGTCCATGGTATATTTAATAATCTTTGTCAACACCATAGTTCAAATTCATTGATTCTTCTTTAGTTATCCTCACCTGCTTTACAACTTTCAGATGCATGGGAAGCAACTGAAAAGCCCATGGCTTCTAAAAGGCTCACCTTAGTCTTTAAACTGATATACTTGCTCTTTAACATTCTGGAGAGGATCGTAACATCAAATTTCTTCAATGTAACATGTCTTTTCATATCTTGACTGCTGCTACCATGGATATTGATTTAAATCGTTGATGTGTTTAATCTTTTTTCTCCAACTATAAGGCTGTGTCTCTTGGCCCAGTGGTGAGGATTTCTGTTTTCTTGATGCTGAGATTTTATCTGTATTGAAAGCTGTAGTCTTTGGTTTTCTGCAGTAAATGCTTCAAGTTTTCTTCAGTTTCTTCAAGAAGGATGTACCATCTGCACAATGCAAGCTGTTGGGGATAAGCCCTATGGGACAGGGCTAGGCTGTCCTACAAGGTGGCTCAGAGTCAGGATAGTTTGATAACAGCAAATTCTGTTTGGTTTTATTCAGTGGCACCAGATGAAAAACACATACATAGAGTTCACATCACGTAAAATGAAACAAACTCCTTGAATGGTAAAAACAGCCTTTCTCATGTAAGCTCTCCAAGATAATTTCGTTTTGAGACCCAGTTGGCAGTAAATACAGGTTGGATTTGGGTCAAATGCCACCTACCACTTGTTTTTGCAAATAAAGTTTTACTGGAACTCAGTCACTTCCGTTCATTTACATATCATCTATGTCTGTTTTGACAATTTAATGACAGAACTGAGAAGTTGCTACAGAAATTACATGACACCAAGCTTACCATATTTGCTCTCTGTACAGGAACAATTTGTCAACTCCTTCCCAAAGGCATTCACATACATAATAAAAAAAAGCTTCCTATCTATGCACCCATGATGGCACTATGCATGTGTCAGTCTTTGGAGAATGGAAAACACATGCGGACCCAGCGTCATTTAGAGTATTCTTAGGTTCCTTTTCATTTCTGAGGAGGGTAACCATAATTTATCACCTAAATGGGAATCTTTTGGAGAATGCAAAGGGCACTATGTATAATTGCATTGAAACAATTGGTGTAAATCAGGCCATCTGGCCACCCTCCTTCGGAGACACTGCCCACCTGTGAGGTTGACAAGCCCCAAAACATTAGCCTTCCAAAGTCAAACAGGACTTGCAAGCACTGCTCCCTTTTTTAATCCCCATATATGATCCCACTTTTCCCACCCCACTGCCTGGACTTATGGGTGAACAGTTCTATTTTAAGCACCAAAACAATGACTTAGAACTTACTTTTTAATTCTTTCTCCAAAAGAAGCGATTTCCTCCAAGATGTTCTGAACAGTTGAAACAATATCTTGTACCATATAGATTCTTTCAATTAAACCCTTTTTCTCAGATTCCTAGGAAACAAAGGAAAGATGTAACTTAGTTACTTTAACTCTATTGTGCTGGGTAGTCTAGTGGCAAGAAGCTATGCTGCAATCCCAAAGGTACACAGTTTGAACCCACCAGCTGCTCTGCCAGAGAAAGATGGGTTTATGGCCCCTGTGTGATTTGCCTCATAAAAACCCACTGGAGGGTCAGGTATGGGGCAATTCTGATTTCGTGGTACATAATAATGCCAACAACAACAGCAAGTAATAATGTAGTTTTATAACCAGAGTGATTCCAGGGTATAATTTACATTTTTACCACTGGAATATTTACTAATTCCAATGACAAATAGCTACTTAGTCATCCAGATGCTCCCTTAGGTAATATGTACCACCTCAGTTCCTTTCGTATTATGAGGGAATGAACAATATCCTCAAAGCAGCAGGGACTTAACTCTCCTTATGTTGGCCAAACTGCAGCCCTCTGAAAAATCCACAATTCTTTCCAGCTGGTGGCCCTGATTATGCCTGAGTTCTCACAGTTAACTCACTGCCATCAAGTTGGAATCAATTCATATTTGATACTCTAGTGAGTTTTCAGAGGTTGTAAATCTCATGGGAGTAAATTGCCCATCCTTCTTCCTAGGAGATGGTTTTGATCTGCCTACACTTGAGTTGCAGTGCAACTCTCGAACAATAGTCTACCAGAGATCATATCTTCCCCAGGTGCTTGCAAACTCACTCAATCCTCTTCCATCACAGTCATTTATACATATTCTGGCTGGCAACGATGTGGCATCTGGATATACAGAAAATACTCAAATTTTATTGGTTTGCACATGATCATATTGTGGTTTATATAATTAACTATTATAAACTTGTATCTTAAAACATAGTAAAATATGCATCACAAAATGCTTGGCATTTAAACTAGTTTTATGTTGGAAATTCAGTGATACAAATTACATTGACTATGTTATACAACAGGGGGCTTTGGTATGTTAGTGGTAAGGAGTTGTGCTGCGAATCAAAAGGCACATGGTTCAAATCTACTGGCTGCTCATAGAGAAAAAGAGGGGCACTCTTTTTCCATGTGCTTTGCTGCCTCTGAAAAACCACTGGTGGGTTAGATATGAATTAGTTCTGACTCGAGGTACATAGTACAGCATGTTATAAAGCAACCTAGATGCCAACAAACTGTTTCCAATTGTCCTCATCATCCTTAACAAAAATTTAGTATCTCTCACCTCTCCCCACACACTCCTTGTAACCCTATTAAACATGTATCACTGTACATTTGTCTGTTTTGAGTATTTCATATAAGTGAGATGTCATGGGCTGAACTGTGTCCCCTAAAATACATGTATATGTAATGGTGTCATATGGAAGCTGATTAGGTACAAGGAGAATTCCTCCAGAGTGTGGTCTATAGTACCATTTATCTTGCTGGAGGGAAAAGCAGAGGGAAACAAGTTGAGAGGTGCCCACAGAAAGAAGAAGGAATGTGTCTTTTTGGGCTCAGATTCCTGCACTATGAAGATATGGAGGTCTTCAGAGATCACTAGGCCTACAGGTAACTTTTTTGCTTTCCTTCAGGAACTTTCTTTCACAATTGACAGAGAGAGGAAGAATGGGAACTTCCCTAGTTTTGGCATCCAGACTTGGATGTAAGGTCTCCTAAACTGTAAGAAAATAAATTTCTGTTATTAAAGCTATCTACTTGCACTATCTCTATTAGAGTACTACTAGATAGTTAAGTCATCTGGTAAAAGCAAATTTCATCCTCCTGTGATTGATTTACTTCATTTAGTAGAATGATTAAAGTTTATTTGTTTTGTAGCACATATTTAATTATCTGATAGCTGCAAGGAAAACTCATCAACAATTTGTGTTATGCAAATGACACAACCCTGCTTGCTGAAACTGAGGAAGACCTGAAGTGCTTGCTGCAGAAGTCCTTGACTACAGCCTTCAATATGGATTGAAGCTCAACATCAAGAAAACAAAGATTTTCACCATAAGGCCAATTGGCAGCATCATGATAGCTAGTGAAGAGATTGAGATTGTTAACAGCTTTAGTTTGCTTGGCTCCACAATCACCACTCTTGGTATCAGAAGACCAAAAATTAAAAGATGAATTGCAATGGGAAAGTCTGCTGTCGGAGACCTCTCCAAAGTAATGGATAGCAACAATGTCAGTCTCTAGACTAAGGTTCATGTGATCCAGACTACAGTCTTTGCAATTACTTGCTATGCCTCAGAAAGTTGTACAATGACTAGGGATGGTAGAAGGAAAATTGATGTCTTTGGGCTGTGGTGCAGGCAAAGAGTATTGAATATACCATGGACTGCTAAGAGAACAAATAGGTTCATTCTAGAAAGGGTGAGATCAGGCTGCTTCTTGGAGGCAAGGATTCTGAAGCTTTGTCTGACATATTTTGGACATGTTGCAAAGCGGGATCAGTCCTTGGAGAGGGATGTCATACTTAGGAGGGTGGAGGGACAACACAGGAGAAGAAGACCTTCGATAAGATGGACTGATTCCGTCACTGGGGTAATGGGGGTAGGTGTGTCAGAGACAATAAGATTGGCACAGGATTAGCAGGGTTTTGGGCTGTTGTACATAAGGACGCTATGAGCCACAGGCGACTCAGTGGCACATAACAACAACATAGCTGAAAGATACTCTGTCTTATAGATACATCATATTTTGTGTATCCATTCATCTCTCAATGGACATAGACAATGAATTTCTTAGACCTGTCATTTTTTAGTCAAACTTTAGTACATTTATATCAATACAGGACTGATCAACTATTCAGTTATTTTTGGTAACTTGCCCTTCAGTTACAAAGAAAAATAAACCCAAAAAAAGCATCTAACAAAATCTACAACTTTCAGAAGACTAACAAAACCCTTGATTAGTATATAATGAAGATTAGTTTCTTTTATTTTTTTTTTTTTTGTCAAATTTATCTGGGTCAGAGGCACTCAATAGTAATAATCTAAACAATAAATGGTTTCAGATGCAGATTTCCATTCATCTGATGCTCAATCTTAATAATCTTCCAGAGGGAGTATTCTGACCCATTTGCTAAATCCACAGCCGTTAGATTACTTTTTTTTACATCATTATCAAAGCATATTTTGAAAAAATACATTACAGGACAGAGTTTTTATAACTTTTGAGTCTCTAAACACACAGGAAACAGTACATTGCTTTACCAACCAACACCGTGATAACTACTCTGTGAATATCAAGCCCACTGAAGAGAATGTGTTTGAATGAATTAAATAAAACTTAAAAAGAAATGATCAGGATTCCCTTGGAGTTCAGCATTTCTTCCATGAGAATGTGGAATCAAGATGCATTAATAATTTGTGACTGGAATGCAAAAAAAAAAAAGGAGAGACGGACTAGCATTTGGAAAACATGAAGGTGGTTACATTAATGAGTCTAGAGAGCAAATGGTTGAATTTTGTACAATGATTTATTCATAGCAAACAACTTTTTAGAAAAACACAAATAGTAACTGTACACATAGACCTCTCTACGCACACATGAGATTGACTATATCTGTAGAAAAATAGATGATGAAGGCCAATATCAGCAGTCAAAACCAGAGGAGGGACTGACTGAAACAAACTATCATGTGCAAACTAGAGTTGAAGACAATTTTTAAAAATCCATAAGAACCAAAAGACAATCTTTGGTTGGCATCCATCTGATCTGAATTTAAAATCCATTTCATTTTATTCACTATGATTACGACTATATTATATGACTATGAATACTAATGACTGAAGACCAGATGATTTGTAGGATGAGAAAAAGGATAACATGCACTGAGAAAGCAAATGGCTGTTACAAAGGCAAAAGAGAAAGAAGAACCCCCCCAAAAAACACACAAACAAAAACACCAAAATGAGAAGCGTTCCACTGGAACATATTCGAGGCAAAAATAAAAGGCAGAAATGACAGAGTAAAACAGCAGAGCAGAAGATTTCAAAGGCAACTTGAGAAAATGCAAAATACTAGAACAAATATTCAGAAAATTAAAGAAAGAAGAACACAGTAGGCATTTTTAAAGTTGAAAGAACTGAAAAATACATTTAAGCCTTCAGTTGCAATTCTGAAGGATTCTATGGACTAACTCTAGAATGCTGCAGGAAAGAAAATACAGAATGATTGTGACAAAAACAACAGGTTGATATTGAACCATTTCAGGAAGTAGCATAACCAATGAGAATGAAGGGAAAATTCCACTAAAGGCATTGGTAAAAAAGAAGGCCCCAGGAATTGATAGAATGCCAAGAGAAATGCTTCAACAAATAGATGTGATCTGGATGTGCTCACTAGTGTATGTCAAGAAACCTGGAAGACATCTACCTAACCAAATGACTGGAAAAGAAGCTTGCTCTCATTCCCCCAAAATGCAACAACATTCCTAACAGAATGCAAAAATTATTGAACAATATCATTATCATTATATGCAAATAAAATCTTGCTGAAGATTTTTTAAAACAGTATATCGGCAGAACTATGAGGAATTCAAACTGGATTCAGAAGAGGACATGGCATAAGGAATATCAATGCTGATGTTAGATGGTTCTTGGCCGAAAGTAGAGAATACCAGAAAGGTATTTACATGTCTTTCACTGGCTACGCAAAAACATTTGACTGTGTGGATCATAATACATTTTAGCTAATATTGAGAAGAATGGAAATCCCAGAACACTAAATTGTGTTCATAAAAAACCTATACCAATCCAAGAATCTGCTGTCTGAATACAACAAGGGGACACTGTATGTTATAAAATCAGAAAAGATGTGCATCTCTGGAAATGGTTATATTCTTTCTCCTTATCTATTCAATCTGTATATGGAGCAACTCATTCAAGAAGCTGAACTATATGAAGAAGAATGTGGCATCCGGTTTGAAGGAAAATCATCAATATTCTGCATTATGCAAATGATACAACCTTGTTTGTTGAAAGTGAACAACCACTCCAGAAGATAAACGATGATAGTTTTCAATATAGTAAACATCTCAACATCAAGAAAATAAAAATCCTCATTGTCTCAGAGAAAAGATTGAAAGTGTCAACAATTTCATTTTATTTGGATCCGTAATCAATACCTATAGAAACAGCAGTCATGAAATCAAGAGATGTGTTGTATTGGGGAAAATCTGCTGTCAAGGACTTCTCCAAAGTGCTAAAGGGCAGGATGCCCACTCAAAGGCTAAAGTGCCCATGATGCAAACCGTGATGTTTTCAATTATTGCATATGCATCTGAAAATTGGTCAGTGACAAAAGAAGAAGAATTGATGCCTTTGAGTCGTGGTGTTGGAGAGGAGTATCGCATGGACTGTTAAAAGAACAAATAAATCTGCCTTGAAGGAAGTGAACTAGGGTGCTCCTTAGATGATGAAAAATTATCTCACATACTTAGGGTTCATTGTCAGAGATGCCATTCCTCAGAAGTAGACATCATCCTGAGAAAGGTGGAGGGTCAGATAAGGAGGGGAAGACCCCCAACAAGGCGGAGTGATACCGTTACTCTAACAATGGGCTTGAGCATATGAGAAATGGTTAGGATGACACAGGAGAGGGCAAGGTTCACATGTGCTTTTCACAGGATTGCTAGAAAACATAGTTGACTTGATGGCACCAAACAACAGTCATGAGAACCTTCACAATCCCATAAACAGAGCATGCATGTTTTAAAGTCCCTGTGTAGGTTAGTATACTCTGAGGACTGAATCCGCACAGGCTATTCTCAAGGAGGCTATACGTCAATTGTTTTTCTTCAAGGAATTTAAGAAAACAGAAGTGTACCTTCCTGGCTCTAAACTTCTCTATATGAAAGCTTTATCTGTTTAGAATCATGAATGCATTATCACCATGTTAGGTGGCTAACGTCTATAGAAGGGAACTCTGGTGGACTGGTGGTAAGGACATGTCTAGCAATGCTAAAGCAGCCTGTGGTTTGAATCCACCAGCTGGACTGCAGGAGAAAGACAGGCAATATCCTTCAGTGCAATTACTGCCAATCAATGACCTGCTGGAGGGTTAACTGTGAGTTGGTTAAGACCCGATGGTACTTAACAACAATATGTATAAATGGAATTTGTGAATACTAAAATTTTGGGAATAAAAGACTCATTAAAGAGTGATGCCTTACACTTCTTTTTATATTATGATACCATGTTCTAGGTCCTCTAGAAACTTTTTTTCTTACTGAGATTTAGCCAATAAACTCTCAGCCTTGCATATCCAGGTCATCATAGTCACTAATAAATGAAACAGAAAATTGAAAAGCATGCTATAGCACTCACAAGAATTACCTTGCCTAATATATGGAATCTGAAACCACAAACAACCCTAATGAATCTAGAATTTTATGACCTCTGGTGGCTGAGTGCCATGGGGTTGTGCTGCCAACTTAAAGTCAAGTAGCTTGAATTCATCAGCTGTTCTGTAGTAGAAAGATGGGTAATATTCATCTGCATGACTTAAACCCTCTAAAAACCTGCTAGAGTGTTTGCCTTGACAGCACATAATAACAACAATAGAAGTGTATGTGGCTAAGAATTGCATTAAATTACTGATCAAAGACTGAATTTGACAGATCATTTCTATAACACCTTTCTGTGCAACAAAATTTTTCCACTCATTCTTCAATTTATAGCAAAGTAGACCAATGGAATGAAGGAAAATCCAAAATCTGACAGCAACTGCATGTAAAATGATTAGTGTAGCAGAAGTGATCCAAATCACCTTGCTATCTGAAGACACTTCTTGGTAGAAACAGACCCAAATGAGTGGCAGTCATCAGAAGCAGCATGGCCACTGCATCAGCAGTACAGGGTGCCTACAGGGCTCGAGTGATTTTGCCACCTGATCTGTAGTTCTTAGTCCCATAAGAGCTGTATTTTATTGTTTCCTCATAGAGGGCTTTCCCCTCCTGTGCTGTCCCACCACCCTCTCAAGCATGATGTCCCTCTCCAAGGACCGGTCTCTCCTCACAACATGTCCAAAGTATGTTAGACGGAGCCTCAGAATCCTTGCCTCCAAGGAGCCACCCGGTTTAACCCTTTCCAGGACATATCTGTTTGTTTTCCTAGCAGTCCATGGTATTCTCAATACTCTTCTCCAGCACCACAGCTCAAAGGCATCAATTCTCCTTCTATCCTCCTTGGTCATTGTCCTAAATCAGGCATATCTTAGTCTTCAAACTCACATCAATGTGCCTCAATAATGTGGAGAGACTGACTACAGACTTTCGCAATGCAGTATGTTTCCAAATCTCCTGACTGATGGTACCAAGGGTGTTGATTATGGATTGAAATGAGATTAAAAGCCATTGATAGTTTGAATCTTTTCTCTATCATGATGTTGCTTATCAGCCAAGTAGTGAAAATTATCATTTTCTTGATGTTGAGATGCAATCCATATTGACGAAGACTATTATTCAAGTAGTTTAAGTGAAAACCTATTTATGGTGACAAGAGTGACATAATTCATTCTCAGTAGTCCACTTATGTCCGCTAATGGGGCACAATGGTGAAAACCCATCTGTCTGTCACTTGAGTATTCATGTTTATAAAAGGACATTTGAAAGCACTGGGAAATCTGACCAAAGCACAAAAAGTTGCTTCCTCTTTCAGCTGCTCACAGTTTGGGTCAAAAATATTTCTTGGAAAATGACTGAAACTTCCACTTAACTTAATTTCATGAAAACTTTCTACTTCAGTGGACAGACTTTTTTCATAGCACAAAACACGCACACACTTAGGCTCTGGTTTGAGGGGAAAAGTTAGCATATTGGTTTAATAAATTATCCTTGAAAAGTCCTTTATATTTTTAATGAACTTTGATACTTTAGTTTAAGCATTTCAGTACTTCAAAATTGTGACATAGAGTCATACATACATACCATATGTAGGATTAAAGGGTAATTTATTCTCTTAACCAGTACATTTTAAAATGTCAGGTAATAAGAATTAGTTTGAAAATATTTATCTATCGACTGACAGATTAGTTTTATATACAGCGGACCCTGAAAATCATTAATTTTACCAACCTCAGATTGAAAAATATTTGGGCAGGAGAAAAAAAAGGGGCCTCTTAAAAGCAATTAAGGTATCAAAGTAATCTTTCTAAATCTAAGAGTTAATAGAAATGTTATTTATGTAGCATACATTGTTTTAAGTCAAACAGTAATCTAGAAATAACATATACAGAGAGGTGTTTGCAAGTTATATGTCAACATTACACCGTTTTGTATCAGGTTCTTGAGCAGCTGATGATTTGCATGTCTATGGAGGGGGTGGAACTAATACTCCACAGACACCAGCTGTGCTGCCATCCTGAAGGCACATGGTCCGAGGCCACTAGCTGCTCTGTGGGAGAAGAATGGGCAATCTCCTACCTTCACTACATCCTGAAACCCACCGGAGGGTCAGCTTTGGGTTGACAATAACAATGTGTAGATACAAGTAATTGTATCAAAATTAACCCAAAATGTATCTTTGCATTAAAACAAATTCATGTTTTTGAACTGAATATTTTAACTGATACATGTATGATAGAGATTCACGATACATAGTTACATGCTTTAATTTGTTTATAATTAATTTAAATCTCAGACAATGGTTACTTGTCTAAAGATTCTGCCTTTGCAGCTCATCTTTACATTTCTAGTATTTTCATAAAAATATTTTTATGTTCACAAAACTAGTTAAAAATGTTCATTATGGTAGTGAAAAGAAGGCAGTTTATGAAAGATAGAGTGGCTGTGCAAAAGAATTAAAGAGTGAAAAAGGGGGGTACAGCCTTAGAAAGTCAGGGGTGGACCTTCAGGCATGCTGCCAGGAGAAGAGCCAGTCAGCCTCAGGTGGGCACTGCTTTTTATTGCCTCCCACTCTCATGAGACTGGTTGTAGCTTCGCTCCACCTCAGAAAAATATTTTTAACCTTCAGATTTGAATTTAGTAGTCATTGTGTGAAAGGTATACTATTCAAATCCACCAGTTCTTCTATGGGACAAAGGTGTGCAATAACCTCCTATAGTATCTACTATCTCTAAAAACCTTCTGGAGAGTGAGCTATGAGGAGGTTCAAGTTTAATTTTTGAGCTATTGTATAAACATATCTCGTTGAGAGCTTCCTTCATTCTCACTAATCAACTACTCAATGTCCTTTTTTAGTAAGTGATCTTTCCTAATAACATGTCCACAGTGATTTGAAGGCTCCTAATTTTGAACTTTTAAGAAATAGTCAGGTTATAGTCTGCTGTTAGGGACCTCGCCAAAGTACTGAAGAGCAATGGTGTTTCTCTGGAGACTAAGGTGTATCCGATGCAGGCCATGGTCTTTGCAATCACTTATTATGCACCAGAGAGTTGGACAATGACTAGGGAGGATAAGAAGGAGAATTGATGTCTTTGGGCTGGGGAGCTGGAGAAGAGTATTGATGGTACCATTGACTGCTAAGAACACAAACAGATTCATTCTGGAGAGGGTTAAGCCAGGCTGCTCCTTGGAGGCAAGGATTCTGAGACTTCAACTGACATACTTTGGTCATGTTGTAAAGAGAGACCGGTCCTTGGAGAGGGACATCAAGCTTGGTAGGGTGGAGGGCAGGCGCAGGAGGGAAAGGCCCTCTACGGGGTGGATTGATTCAGTGACTGGGGTAATCGGGATGGGTCTATTGGAGACAGTGCGACTGGCACAGGGTCGCTGTGAGTCGCAAGAGACTTGACAGCACATAACAACAACAACTTCAGAGAGTCTCGTGGCCTGTTGTTGTTATGTGCCGTTGAGTCGCTTGTGACTCATAGCGACCCTATGTACAACAGCCCTAAACTCCACTCTGTCCTGTGCCAATCGCACCGTCTCCGACACTGCCATCCCAATTATCCCAGTTACTAAATCAATCCACCTCATAGAGGGCGTTCCTCTCCTGTGCTGTCCCTCCACCCTCCCAAGCATGATGTCCCTCTCTAAAGACTGGTCTCTCCTCACAACATGTCCAAAGTATGTTAGATGGAGCCTCAGAATCCTTGCCTCCAAGGAGCCACCCGGTTTAACCCTTTCCAGGACAAATCTGTTTGTTTTCCTAGCAGTCCATGGTATTCTTAATACTCTTCTCCAGCACCACAGCTCAAAGGCATCAATTCACCTTCTATCCTCCTTGGTCACTGTCCAACTTTCTGATGCATAACAAGTGATTGCGGAGACCATAGCCTGTATCAGATGCACCTTAGTCTCCAGAGAGACACCATTGCTCTTCAGTACTTTGGAGAGGTCCCTAACAGCAGGCTTTCCTATGGCAATGTGCCTTTTAATTTCCTGGCTGCTGGTGCCAAGACTGTTGACTGTGGAGCCTAGCAAACTAAAGCTGTGTACAATCTCAATCTCTTCACCATCCATCCTGATGCTGCCAATTGGTCCAGTGGTGAGAATCTTCGTCTTCTTGACATTGAGCCTCAATCCATATTGGAGGCTGCAGTCCTTGACACTCTGCAGCAGGCGCTTCAGGTCCTCTTCAGTTACAGCAAGCAGGGTTGTGTCATCCACATAACACAGATTGTTGATAAATCTTCCACCAATCTTGACCCCACATTTCTCCTCATAGAATCTAGCCTCCTGTATAATCTGTTCTGCATATAGGTTGAAAAGGTATGGAGATAGGATGCATCCCTGGTGTACGACCTTCCCAATTTTGAACCATGCAGTGTTCCCTTGCTCTGTTCTGACGACTGCCTCCTGGCCCAAGTTTCGCATTAGAACGATCAAGTGTTCTGGGATTCCCATTCTTCTCAGAGTCAGCCACAGTCTGTTATGATCTACACAGTCAAATGCCTTTGCATAGTCAATGAAACACAGATAGACATTCCTCTGGTATTCCCTGCTTTCAGCCAAGATCCATCTAACATCAGCTACAATATCTCTAGTACCACGACCCCTTCTAAACCCAGCCTGGACTTCTGGTGGTTCTCTGTTGATGTGCTGTTCTAGTCAGTCATTTTTGGATAATCTTCAGTAAAATCTTGCTTGCATGTGAGATTGTTCTGTAGTTTCCACATTCTGTTGGGTCACCTTTCTTTGGGATAGGAACAAATATCGATCTCTTCCAGTCAGTTGGCCAAGTGGTTGTTCTCCAGATTTCTTGGCCCAACTTGGTGAGCATGTCCAGGGCAGCACCTGTTAACTGAAATATATCAATTGGTATACCATCTATTCCTGGAGCCTTAATTTTTGCCATTTCCTTCAAAGCAGCCTGAACTTCTTCCTTCATCACCATAGGTTCTTGCTCATAAGTATTTGCAGTGCAATCCCAAAGGCAAGCAGTTTGAATCTACCAGCTGCTGGGGGTTTGAGGATTATGGATAGGCAATCTCCTTCTGTGCAATTAACTGCCTCTGAAAACCAACTATGGGGTTCCAACTTGACAGTACACAACAACAACAACAACTACTCATAGTCCATAGTGTATTCTGTTTGTTTCTTTATTTTCTAAGCACCAAAGTCCAAATATATAAATTATTGCTCTCTCTTCCTTTTCCATTACCTGACTTTGTATATATATATATATGAATGAAAAGACTATCTTGGGGTTAGATGGATCTTAGTCAAGAAAGGTTCTTTTGCCAACAGATTTGCCTGCCCAATTCCCTACAGCATTTGATTTACTGACTACTATTTACAAGAAATTTTACTGTTAACTATCAAAGTAGAATAAAATAAATGACAACTGTAATTTTGTCTCCATTTATCATGTGGTTGTCAGTCTTATTGTGATGATTTTACATTTAGTTAAATTATACAAATATAATCCATACTCAAGGTTGCAGTCTTTCCACATTCTTTGGTAAGTGCTTCAAATGTTTTTCTTTTTAGTAAACAAGGTCATATCATTTGCTTATCATAAGCAATTAATGTATTTTTAAGGCTGGTAAATAAATTCTCTATTATTGTACAGAATATATATTTATTACATGGAAAATAGGGACTTTATATTCTTATCACAAATAGAGATAATCCAAGGTAATTTTAATAAGAAATTTGATCCATTTACAGTGAGTGGTGACCTTCTAATTTACTTTTTATATCATATTGCTTAATTTTGTAGAGAGAGAAAAAAAAGGACCTTTGACTTAGCAAGGTTTCTTAAAAAAAAATTCACACCCTTTTAAGAATCAGTAACATTACTTCGCATTGGAGTTAAAGAACTTGATTAAAATATACCCTTGATTAGAAACAACATGCAATCATTATTTTCAGAGGATTTTCTTCTAAATAAAAGGGTTAAATAACATTGTAGATATTTAGACTGAATGAAAGTTCTCCCAAAGTTAAAACATTTCTAAAATTGCATGATCACATGGAGCAAAAAAGAAAATGGTTACTATCATGCTGACGAATGTATTCTCATTATTTATTGTGGCATAACAAAAATGCTGGTATTGTTATTCCAATAAGTCTGAATACATAAACTATAAACGTTGAAGTAGCTCTGGCTACATAACAGGTTAAAAAGTTTTGCTACCAACCCAAAGGCAGTTGGTTCAAATTCCCCAGTGTGTCTACAGGAGAATGATGGGCACTTTCTATACATAATTTACAGCTTCTGAAAATCTGCTAGAGGAGCAGGTGTGAGTTGGTTCCAACTTGATGGCAACAAGTTGGTTTTGAGTTATATGTGTGGGCAGCACAATTTTTAGTCAGTTGGTAGAGAATCATTACTACTCTAGATGTGATTTTTGACAATGTGGACAACATGAACAGTTCCAAGTATACTTTGTCTGAAAAATGTCTTCAATTCCTAGAGTATTTTGTATTCTCAGTAAAAATTAAGTAATCTTGAATGTTAAATATGTAACTCAATACACAAATGCATTTCTAAGGCTTCATCCTTTCTAAAATTAATTCATAAAAAATTTGTTGATTCTATAGATTGAATTTGGAAAAAGAATGTCTTCCAGAAGAAACTTCTTTGTTATTCTACATTTATGATTTCATGGGATGCAAATGAGTCTCCATCATTCTAAAAATATCCTTCCTCTTTTAGTGAAGTCAAGATATTGTTAGCTACTTTGTGATTTTCACAAATGTACAGTAAAAGTGTGAAATGAAAAATTAGACAAATTAATGTTAAAGAATTCACATTCATATTTCATTTGATCAAAATGAAGTCATGCTCCAAAGATATATAAATTCACTTTTTCAGTTGTGTGTATTAAATCATATTTTCTGTAAAAGTCTTCTTAAAGTAACCACTACCTGTTAAAATATCAGTTGATGCTTCTTCAGTAGATTTGTCACCTTTTCCCCTGCCCCTTCCACCTGCACTACACAACTATTTTCAAGTAAGATGAGATTACAAGTTACATACAAACTCGGAAGCTTTTTCAGCAAATTTATCTTCCTTTCCTCTACCCTTTCTACTTCCACTACACACATACTCGCAAGGAAGATGAGATTACAAATCACATTCTAACTCACATTGCTGTTGACAAACACATTGCTGTTAATTCAAAAACAACTCAAGGCTGACGTCTAGTGGGTTTTCTAGTGGCTATAAATTTCATCAAATGAGACTGCAGATCTTTCTCAATCAAAGCTGCAGGTGGGTTGGAAAATTACCACAGCCACCTTCTTTAGGTTCACAGCACATCTCCTGAGGGGTTATTACGCCACCAGAGTTCTCAACAAATTATATACTGGTCAACAACCATCTTAACTTTTGACCCACTCCTCCCGAGAGACCCACGTCTCCCGCGAGGCCCGCTCCTCCCTCCCGTGAGACCCACTCTCAGCGGACCTTACTTTGGCTCTGCAGCAAGTTATCAAGGCCTTTGTGGCATGGATGGCCCAGGAGCCTTTTTCCAGCCACCACTTTCCCTTTGTTTGCTAAAGGCTACAGCCAAACCCAGGCACACTCACACACACCCTGACTAGCAACAGAACCACTGCTTGCCAGGTTGAGGGACTACAGTTTTAGTGTGTAGTCCCACCCAGAGAACAAGACCATTGCCCCTGCCTGGAGACTCAACTGCCCCATTCCCTGGAGGCCTCCCAGCTGCTGCCTTTGCTGTCTAGCACCAAGAGTACCAATATCACAAGTACTCTGGGTGAAACACTGCTGTCTAGCTACAACATGTGGAGGTTTTCTAAGCTCAAGGGGAAAAGGCCCGATGGAGGCACAGTTTCAGGAGGGTAACAGTCATCCTGCTCCTCATTGACTGTTCTTCCCAAGAGGGGAGTACCAATATACAGGCCCTTCACAAAACATTGTTATGCCTTGGGCCATTATATAGTTACAACATTATATAGTTATAGTTAGTTACTAAAAAAAGACTCACATAATGTCAAAAAGCAGCAGTCTTTCTCAGTCATCATGGGGGGGGGGGTGAAACACCAACAAAAAAAACCAAACCAAACCAAAATAAACCTTTTCCTAAAAAGGCAGACCCTGTGAATACCTCAGAGAGAACCAGAAGAAATATGCTGATGTAGAGTTATCTGAACATCTACATAAGAAAATGTAAATGATGGAAGAAACAATGGAAGTCATTAAGAGAGCAAATACCCCAAAGACAGCAATACAGAAAAGACATATTGATGAGGAGCAACCTGAACAGCTATAGAAGAAAATGTAAAAAATGGAAGAAAAAAAATTGACGGTATAGATAAAGAGGTACAAGAACTTAAAAATCCATCACAAGATAGAGAGGGTACAGCCAACACAGTACGGGAAATAACAGCAACCAAAAACCAAAAGAAAAAAAACCATGAAAATGTAATCCAGAATATAAAAACAGAAATAGCAGAAGTGTCCAACACACTGGTAGGACATAAAAAGCTGAACTGAAGAGATGGAACAGAGAGTGTGAGCTGGAAGACAGGAGTCTCACTGGAAACATAGAAGAAGAAAACTCAGAGATGAGATGTAAAGAAAATACTAGATTCATGTGTGGTGACATCAAAAGGAACAACATACGTATGACTGGAATTCCACAACATGGGAGCGACAGGAAAATCACTGAGAAAACTGTGGAAGAAGTACTAGAAGAAAACTTCTCTGGTATTTTGAAGAATGAGAAAATCCACATTCAAGAAGCACAGTGAACACCAACTAGACTAAAAAAGAAAAACATCAAGACAGATCTTAATAAAATTCTCTAAAAGATAAGGATAGATTATTAAAAGAAGCAAGAGAAAAACAACGAGTCACCTACAAAGGGGAAAAAACTAGGTTAAGTTCTGATTTCTCAGCAGAAATCATGCAGGCTAGAAGACAACGGGATTACATACACAGAAAGTTGAAATAAAACAATTGCCAGCCAAGGGTCCTATACCGAATAAAGCTCTCCACCAAATATGAATGAGAAATAAGACCTTTTGCAGAAAAGAAGGAACTTAAGACATTTGTGAAAAGAAGACCAAAACTACAAGAAATTTTATGTGAAGCCCTTCATACAAAGATAACAAAGTAAAGTGGTTGGACCATAGGTAGCAAAAACAACAGAAAAAGAAGCAGGGCAAATTGGCAAAAGTAAAACCTAGCCTGAGAATAATCACCCTTAATGTGGATGGACTAAATGCACCAATCAAGGGGGAAAGTGTAGCAGAATGGATAAAAAAACAAAGCCCGTCAATATGTTGCCAACGAGAGACACATCTCAAAAAAAGAAGAGAAAGACTCAAAAGCTGGGAAAAAAATGTATCAAGCAAATGGTACCCACCAAAAAAAAAAAAAAAAAAAGAAAAGAAGCAGCAGCAGGAGTCGTAATACTAATCTCTGATAAAATAGACTTCAGAACAAAGTCACAAAAGATCAAAAAGACATAATCATAAAATTGATGAATGGGTCCTTCTAAAGCTTAAATCCACATGCACATCAAAAACTTTTCCAAACAGGCAGTTTGGCATGTTTTCAAAAAGCTGAACATAAAAATTCCATAAGACCCACCTATTCCACTACTTGGACTACTTCAGAAAATAAGAACTGAGGCACAAATGGACATTTGCACACCATTGTTCATAGCAGCATTATTCACCAATGCAAATGAATGGATTGAGAAATTATGGTACATTCACATAACGGAATACTATGCAGCATGCAGGAGCAATGATTTTGTAAATTATTACCTAACTGGGGAGAGACTTGAAAGCTTTAGCTGCATGAACTAACTCAGTCTCACAAGGACAAATATTGCATGAAACTATAATTTTAGAATGAGTATAAGGATCCAAGAGGGGTGGAGGAGGGTGGAAGCAGAGGTATGAGGATGTGCAGGGGGAGGGGGGAGTTAATCATGGAGTTGTACAATTTGATGGGTTGGGGAGGTGAGGGAAGAATCTGTTTTAAAAAATAATGTATTCTAAAATCTGTAAAGGAGAACCAATTAGATTAAGTTCTTATTTAAGTTCTTATTTCTCAGGAGAAAATTATAGCAAGAAGACGATGGGGTAGTACATATGAAGGTTGAAAGAAAACAATTGCCAGTCAAGGATCCTATACCCAACAAAGCTGTCCATCAAATATGAAGGCTAAATTAAGTGATTTGCAGAAAAACAGGGCCTTTGTTGTTGCTGTTATTATGTGCCGTTGAGTCGCTTGTGACTCATAGCGACCCTATGTACAACAGCCCTAAACTCCACTCTGTCCTGTGCCAATTGCACTGTCTCTGACACTCCCATCCCGATTATCCTAGTCACTGAATCAATCCACCTCACAGAGGGCCTTCCCCTCCTGCGCTGTCCCTCCACCCTCCCAAGCATGATGTCCTTCTCCAAGGACCGGTCTCTCCTCACAACATGTCCAACGTATGTTAGACGAAGCCTCAGAATCCTTGTCTCCAAGGAGCCACCCTGTTTAACCCTTTCCAGGGCAAATCTGTTTGTTTTCCTAGCAGTCCATGGTATTCTCAATACTCTTCTCCAGCACCACAGCTCAAAGGCATCAATTCTCCTTCTATCCTCCTTGGGTCATTGTCCAACTCTCCGATGCATAACAAGTGATTGTGAAGACCATGGCCTGTATCAAACACACCTTAGTCTCCAGAGAGACACCATTGCTCTTCAGTACTTTGAGAGGTCCCTAACAGCAGACTTTCCCATGGCAATGCGCCTTTTAACTTCCTGGCTACTGGTGCCAAGAGTGTTGACTGTGGAGCCTAGCAAACTAAAGCTGTGTACAATCTCAATCTCTTCACCATCCATCCTGATGCTGCCAATTGGTCCAGTGGTGAGAATCTTTGTCTTCTTGACATTGAGCCTCAATCCATATTGGAGGCTGCAGTCCTTGACACTCTGCAGCAGGCGCTTCAGGTCCTCTTCAGTTTCAGCAAGCAGGGCCTTTAGGAATTTGTGAAAAACAAGAATGACTCTACAAGAAATTCTAAGAGAAATCCTTCACTCAGAGACACAAAAGAAAACCGCAAGGACCATATTAACAAGAAACAACAGAAAAACACAGCAAAACGACAGCAATAAAACCTGACTTGTCAATAGTCACATTTAAGGTGAATGGATAAAATATACCATTAAGAGAAAAAGAACAGCAGATGGATAAGAAAACAAAGTCCATCAGTATGTTGCCTACAAGAGACACATCTAAGAAATGAGGAAAAAAGATGGACTGAAAATATCAAAGGGTGGAAAAAACATACGTAGCAAATGACACCCACAGAAAAGCGAATGACAATAGCAATCTCTGCTGAAATAGACTTCAGGATGAAAACCCCTATATAAAAGATAAGAAAAGGCCTACATAGGCCTATGATTAAATATAAAATAGACCAATAAGACATAACCTTGGTCAACATCTACACAACCAATGATAGACCTGCAACATACATAAAACAGTATTTAACAGACATGAAAAAAGAAACAGACAAGACAACAATAGTGGTAGGAAACTTTTAACATACCACTCTCGCCAAAAAATAGATTAACTTGAAAGAAACTTAACAAAGATGCAGAAGATCTAAATTATACAACTGGCCAACTTTACCTTGCAGAAGTATGAAGTGTACTACACTCAACTGAAAGTTATTACAATCTTCTCTAGTGAACATGGTACATCCTCCAGAATTATCATCTATCAGGACCAAAGGAAATTTTAAAACACTCGGGAACATTGAAATAATCCAAACTTTCTTCTCAGATCACAGTGCCATAAAACTAGAAATTAATGATAACAGGGTAAAACTTACAAACCACCCATGTGGAAGTGAAATAACACACTGCTACAATATGACTGGGTTGTAGAAGAAAACAAGGAAATAAAAAAGAGTTCCTTGAAACAAATGATAATGAAATTACAATATCTCAAAACCTCTGGAATACAACTAATATAGTTCACAGAAATAGGCCAACATATGAAAAAAGGAGAAAGAAACAAAATAATTAACTTTTAAAATGAATTCATTTTACCCAACTCAACACCACCATCGAATAGAAAAAGAACAATCACCCCACAGCTGCTAGAAGAGAGGAAACTATAAGGACAAGGGCTGAAATTAATGAGATAGAAAATAGAAAAACAATTGAAATCATTAACAAGACCAGGAGCTGGTTCTGCGAAAGGGTCAATACAACTTAACAGAAGAAAAGAAAGAGAAGACACAAATTAATTCACACAACATGTTCCCCCACCAGAAGAGTTTCCTCCCCAAACTCAGTGATAAGAAGCAGAGAAATATAGAACATGCAACAGTAATAGCCTTGATAGAACTGGAGATATGATGTGAGATGTGATGAGACCTTGGGGAATGGGGGGGAGCAAAAAAAAAAATTAACTCACACAAGAAATAATAGAGGTGTCATTATAACAGAACCTGTGAAATGAAATCTATAATTTTAGAATATTATAAAAAACTATACCCTGATAAATTTGAAAATATAAGAAAAACAACATAATGCATCATATTAACAAAGAAAAGTATCACATGATCTTGTCAATTGGTGCAGAAAAGGGGCCTTGGACAAAGTTTAACACCCTTTCCTAATTAAAACACTCAGCAAAATAGGAGTAGAGGGAATTTCCTCAACATAGTGAAAAGTATATACACAAAGTCAAAAGCTAACATCTTTCTCAATGGAAAAAGACTAAAGGCATTTTTTTGCGTCAACAGGTACCAGTAAAAAATGTCCACTTTTACCACTCCTCTTCTAAACTGTATCGGAAGTACTTGCTAGGGAAATAAGAGAAGGAAATAAGAGTCATCCAATTTGGAAAAGAGGTGGTAAAACTGTCGTTATATGCAGATGGTAAATGGAAAAATGTTCCCTGTTCATGGGTAGGAAGACTCCAAATAGTGAAAATTATAATCTTATCAAAAACAAACTGTAAGTTTAATGCAATAGAAATAGAGATACCAAATCCATTTTTCAAAGAGATAGAAAAGGTAATTGGTAAGTTTATTGGGGAGTATATAGGAGACTAAAAAAAAAAAAAAATACAAAGCACATCTGCAAAACAAGAATGAAGTGGGAAGCATAGCACTCTCTGATTTCCAAACCAACTGTAATAATAAAAATGCTGTAATAATCAAAACAGCATTGTGCTGGTACAATAACAGATATATACACCAATGGAACAGAAGCAAGAACACAGAATTTAACCTATCTACCTATGCCAACTGAGAGGGTGGTATCAAGCTGCTCTTTGGAGGCAAGGATTTTGAAGCTCTGTCTCATTTACTTTGGGCATGTCACCAAAAGGGACTAGCCCTTGGAGAAAGGCCATGGATGAGATGGATTGACACAGTAATTGGGACAATGTGGGTAGATGTGTCTGAGACAGTGAGACTGACTCAGGGTAGGGCCGGGTTCAGAGCTATTGTACACAGAGTTGCTATGAGCTGAGGTGACTTGATGGCACACAACTGAAACAATAATAACAGTTCCTCATGTTGTTGTTAAGTGCCACCGAGGTGACTACTACTCATAATGACCATATAAACAACAGACCTTGCATTTCCTCTCTGTTTTTTTGGTAATCCATGAGATACTAGAAAATCTTCACTAACAGTACAAATCTAAGGCATTGATTTTCTTCTGTCACCTTTATTTTTTGTCCAACTTTCTGATGGAGAGGAAGCAATTGAAAAGACTGTGGCATTGATCAGGTGAACCATAGTTTAAAAAGCAACATCCCTGTTCTTTAGAACTTTAGAGAGGTCTTTGAGAGGAGATATCCCCAGTACAACTTATCTTCTGTTTTCTAGACTGCTGGTACCCTGGGTGTTGGTTGGATCCAAGAAAAAGGAAATTCTTGATAATTTCAATCTTTTCTACATCTATCATGATGTTGCCTATTGGTCCAATGGTGAAAATTCTTACTTTCTTGGTGTTGTACTGGAATTCATGTTGAAGTCTTTGATCTTCTATTGCAAGTATTTCAAGTAATCTATACTTTCTACCAGCAAGGTTGTGTCATTTACATAATGCAGGGTGCCGATGAATTTTCCTTATATGGTGATGCCACATTCTTCTTAATACTCCAGCTTCTTGAGTTATTTTCTCTGAAAAGAGGCTACATAAGTATGGAGAAATGATACGACCCTGACTCATAAATTTCCTGATTTTCAAGTTATGTAATGTTGCTTTGTTCTGTTCACACAACTGCTTCTTGATCTACATATGGATGATACTGACTTACATAAATGAAGATGTTCCTCATAGTATACTGTCATCCTTCTTATTTCAGCTGATTCTTTCATGAATTAAATCAGTTATTAATTTTTCTTTTGGAAGCAGGAGTGGCATCTACTTCCTAAACAACATAACTCTGGGAACTCTATGGAATTTGATAAATGATGACAGTTATAGAAAGGATTCAAGTCTTTTCTTCAGATGGTCACTATGAATTGTGCTCGACTCAATGGCAATCAGCAACAACAACAACAACAACAATTTTTCTTACTGTTTCTTTTTGTGTCCTTGTTAAATTTGGGAATGGTGTGTCAATTTTATTATGATTTAAAAAAACCAACTTCTAGTCTCATAGATTTGTGGTTTTTTTATGTTTCATTTATTTCTGTTTGAACATCACTTCCTTTCTTCTGTTGAGTATAGGCTGCTGTGCTATTCCTTTTCATATTGTAGGAGATGATGGAATAAGGTGGTGATTCTAGTTCTACTTTTTTAATGCGTACACTGATTGCTATAAATTGACATCTGAACTCTGTCTTTTCTGTGTCTTAACAATTCTGGTACATTGTCATTCTCATTTAAATAAAGAATTTCTTTTCATTCAAAAAAATTTCTTCTGTAACTCAGCAGCTTTTAAGCATAGTATTACTAAGTTTCTATGTGTATGTTTATTTTTCCTTGTTTCTTTTTCAATTGAGAAGGTACTTTGTAGTGTCTGGATGTTTTTAACTTAATGAGGCTTGTTTTATTTCCTAATGCATTGTCTACACTGATGAATGCTTCATTTGTACTGGAAAAGAATGTACAGTGTGCTTTTATTTATTGGACTGTTCTTTATACATCTATGAGTACAAATCGATTGACTGAATTGTTTCTACCCCTCTGCATCTTTGTTGAGCATCTTGTTGTCCCGACCTTCATCAATACTGGCATATTAAAGTCTCCTACTATTACTGTGGAGTTGCCTAGTTCTCTTTAAGTTCTGTTAAAGTTTGATTTATGCATTTTTTGACAAGAGCAGACATCAATTCTAACAAAAGTATTCCAGGACATAGTAAAGGATATAGTAATTTACAATATATCCTATAGCCCAAGTATAGCCCTGATATTAAAGGTAAATGTAAAAAAAAATTTGAAAAAATATCCCTCATGAATACATACCTCAAAATTCTGAACAAAATCAGAGTCTACAAACTTAAACATTAAAAAAAATAAATACATCATAATTATGTCAAGTTCATACTGGTATGTAAGCATGGTTCAACTTTAGAAGACAAAGTAATCCACCACATTAGTAAAGGAAATTAATGCCATAGCAATACTAATTGATAGAGACAAGGATTTCACAATATTCAATAGCCATTCATGATACTTTCATAAAAATATGCATAAAGTAAATTCCTTTATACAACTAAGGGCGCCTGAGTTGTATGCAAAGCCAATGTCAGGATCATTTTTAATGGAGAGAGATGAGAAGCATTCCCCTTTATAACAGGAACCAGACAAGGATGGGCTTTATCACCTCCTTATTCCATACTGACAGAACTGGAGAGGTGTACTGGCTACAAAAATCACTGCACACCAGTAGGTTGATGATTTGAATCCATTAGAAACTCGAAGAGATAAAAAAAAGAAAGAAAAAGAAGCTGTTTGCTTCTGTAAAAATTTACAGTGTAGAAACCTTATGCATAATTATACTCTGTCTTTAAAAGTTGCTATGAGTTAGAATCAACTTGATGGTGGTGAGTTTAAGTAATTTAAGAAAGCTAAACAAAAGGTTTTCACCGTAGTAAGGAAAGAGTATAATTAACACTATTTGCAGATTATTTGAGCCTATACCTAGAATATCCCAGAGACTCAACAAGGAAACTACTAGAACTAATAAGAAGAGTCCACAAAACAGCAAGGGAGATGATCAACCTGCAAAATTTATCCAGATTCCTTTCCACTAACAAAGATATCTCTGGAAGAGAACCAGAAAAACAATGTAATTTACAATCATCACCTGACAAATGAAGTACTTAGGAAAAAAAATCACCTAGAGATAAAAAAGAAAACTACAAAACAATACTACATGTAACTGAAAGAGACCTACATACAAAAAAGTATATATCATGCTCATGGATAGGAATACTTAACTTTGTGAAAATATCAATATTACTAAAAGCAATCCACAGATAGGATGCAATCCCAATATAGAACCTATGATCATTTTCGAAAGGGATTGAAGGAGTAAGCAATAACTTCATGTGAAAGGAGTCCTGGGAAGAATAAAGCACTTCTAAATGTATAGAACAAAGCAAAAGGCCTCATGCTTTCCAATCTCAAAACCTCTATCCTCCGTAGAACCTCTGGGTCTATCCAGCCAGGCAGTCAACACATTGGTAGTGGCAAAAAAGACGAACAGAATAAAGCTGGGAACCAGAAATGAATGAATCCTTCTCTGAACAGCTGATCTTTTGTATAGCACTGAAGCCCTATATGGGTATATTTCTTATTTGGATAGTTTCTTTAGCAAATGATGCTGAAAAAACTGGATATTTACTTGCAGAAAAACCCCAGGATCCACATCTCACTTCATACAGAAAACGTGAACTTAAGATGGATCAAAGATCTTAATGCAACACCTAAGGCTATAAAGATAATTCCCTTCAAAAGGTAGGAGCAAGTTAGAGTCTCTAATACAGGACATAAATTCAGCCAAAATAGAAATAAAAAGGATAAAACAGTAGAAGATCTTAGGCACATCAATAGTTCTCTCCAAAGAATTTTTTTCTAAAAAATCTAGACTGGGAAATAATTTTTTAAAATGTCATATGTGAAAAAGAATTAATCTCTGAAACTTAAAGAAAGCATTAAACCTTAGCAGCGAAAAGAAAAGCAATCTAATTAAAAGTGGGCAGATCACATGAACAGACACTGCACCAAAGAATGCAGTCAGGTGGATTACAACCACATGAAGAAATGTTTTGGACCATTAGCTATTTAATAAATGATCAAAATACAATTAAGTATCCTCTTAACCCAGCAACAGTAGCTAAGTTAAAAAACCAAACAAACAGATTAAAAAATAAACCAACATCTCAATAAGCAAACAAATGCTGGTAAGGATGTGGTGAAACTGGAACCCTCATACATTATTGGTAAGACTGTAAAATAGTACAACCACTGTGGAAAATGGTATGGCTTTTCCTTAAAAAGTTAAACATAAACATATTTTATGACTCATCTATCCCTCTACTGTTGTGCTGTACTGTCAAGTTGTCAAACTGACCCTCCAGTAGGTTTTCAGAGGCAGGTAACTGACCAGGAGGAGACTGCCCATCTTTCTCCTATGGAAGAGCTGGTGGATTAGAACTGCATGCCTTTGGGATTGCAGCACAGCTTCATACCACTAGGCCACATAAACCAAACTCACTGTCACTCAGTTGATTCTAACTCATAGAGACACTATGAGAGAGGGCTGTCCATTTCATCTAGAACAGTGGCATATGGAATTGAACTGCTGACCTTTTAGTAAGAATCCATATACATTATACAGTCAAGACAACAGAAAAATATATGCATGTCCATGTTCATTGCTGCAATGCTCACATTAGCAAAAGATAGGAGAAATGTTAAGTATCGGTGAATAGATTTATGGATAAACAAACTACAGACAGTAGAATACCATGCAATATTAAAGAATAACAATGTTTATGGAAAATTTTTATACATGGATGAACATGAGGAACATTATGTTGAGTGACATTAGTCAATCAAAAAAGGGCAAATATTACTATTATAAAGAGACATGGAAAGGTTTATACACCTAACCCACTATTTTGATTGTTGCCAGGGTAGAATGGAAGGGGATGATAAACCATTTGACTAAAGGGTGAATCTGTGCTTACTTGGATGAAGGAAAAGATGTCTGTGAAAATAATTCAAGTAAATGAAGACCCTGGGAGGAGTACGAAAGTTAAAGAAAACAAAGGTAAAGATGGTTATGTTCACAGGCCTGTGTAATAGTTACAACTGTCTACAAATGAACACACAGATGGATATGCAACAATGACAAGCTTGTGAAGTCCAGTGAGATTGAACTCATGAATATACACATATAGGTTTGACAGAAAACATTTCGACATGCATTCTATAAAAATACCCCTGGTGGACTAAGGATAAGAAGTTGTATGCCAACCCGAAGGCTGGTGATTCGAGTTCACCATTCACATCTCATTAGGAAAATGGACAGGCTCATCTCATGCAATTAACAGTCTGTGTTAAACTGGTGGAGGGTCAACTACAAGTTAGTTCTGACTTAGTGGCATCCAACATTGTATGGAATAATATGGCAGAGTACACGAGAGGCAAAGTCATGAAAACTTCTCAGTTATAGCCAAACACCATGAGGGAATGCATCACTGGGTCTGAGGCTCAGGATTGGAGTCTTGGGGGGCACTGGGTCAACGGGCACAACAAAGTTTACACAGCCAATGCTCTACGTCCTACTAGGGTGACTTGTGACTGGGGTTTTAAAAGTTGTGAGCAGCCATTTAAGATGCAGCTCCTGTTCTTTCCCCATCTGGAGAAAAAAAGAGTAAAGAAAATCAAAGCTGCATGGGGAAAAAAATTAGTCCAGAAGACTAAAATACATGTGAACCTCAGAGTCCCCTACTCTTAGATCCAAAGGACTAAGTGATTAAAGATGTCCTGCTGTCATTACTACACACAGTGGGATCATAATACAAGGTTCCGAAAAGAGAGAAAGCAAAATATGGAAGAAAATGAAAAACAAAACAAAACAACAAATCATCTACAATAAATAAGTCCCCCCAAGCCTGGAATTTAAATCGCCCCCACGGATCAACTGCAACCAAACACTACAGGTGTTCACAAGAAAGAAGGAACTCCTCAGAAGAATAATTCAAACAAGGCCAAAGTGCAACATTTGCCCAGGGACAAATCTTGGAAGACAACGGGTATAAAAAGAAGGAAGGATGGAGATGGCAAATCCAAGGTGATAGTGGGAAGAGTTGTTAGATTGTAGGGATCACACACGCAGTCAGTGTCATGAAAAAAAAAAGTGTTAATGGAAACAAAATTTGTTGAATGAAAAATAATTTACTCTTTAAATATCTACCAAAATCACAATTAAAAAACACCAAAAAGTATTCAAAATTAAAATTACAGTCAATCATGTGTCACTGGGATAATATGTTCAGAATAAAAAGCGTATATTGATGTTGTTGTTATGTGCTGTCGAGTTGCCTGTGACTCATCGTGACCCACCTTATGTACAACAGCCCTAAACCCTGCTCTATCCTGTGCCAATCACACTATCTCCGATACACACATCCGGATTACTTCAGTCACTGAATCAATCCACCTCATAGAGGGTCTTCCTCTCCTGCACTGTCCCTCCACCTTCCTGAGAATGATGTCCTTCTCCAAGGACTGGTCCCTCCTTGCAACATGTCCAAAGTATGTCCGATGAAGCTTCAGAATCCTTGCCTCCAAGGAGCAGGCCAGTTTAACCCTCACCCAGATGAACCTGTTCATTTTCATGGTATATTCAATACTCTTCTCCAACATCACAGCTTAAAGGCACAAATCCATTTTAGGCAATGAGAAATTAAATACTTCTATGCAGCAAACACCAAGTGCATTCTTTAGATCTCACCTCAAATTTCTGGTCTGACATGGAGTTCCTATCTGCTGCAAAACTCACTGGGCTGCTCACTGAAAGTCTGGAAGTTCCAGTCCATTCAGAGGCACCCCAGGAAGGACTTGGTGATCTACTCTCAAATACTAGCCACTGAAAACTCTGAAGTACAGGCCTAGCTGACACCAGGAATCCATGTCTATTTTATAGCAACTGGGTTGTAAGGCCCCAGGAATAGATGGTATACCAACTGAAGTATTCCAGATAACAGATGTTGCCCTAGATGTGCTCACCAAGTTGTGCCAAGAAATATGGAGAACAACCACTTGGCTGACTGACTGGGAAGAGATCTATATTTGCTCCCATTCCAAAGAAAGGTGACCCAACTGAGTGTGAAAACTACAGAACAGTGTCATTGATTTCACATGCAAGCAAGATTCTACTGAAGATTATCCAAAAACGATTAGAACAGCACATCAGCAGAGAACTGCCGGAAGTCCAGGCTGGGTTTAGAAGGGGTCGTGGTACTAGGGATATTGTTGCTGACGTTAGATGGATCTTGGCTGAAAGCAGAGAATACCAGAAGAATGTCTATCTGTGTTTCATTGATTATGCAAAGGCATTTGACTGCGTGGATCATAACAAATTGTGGCTGACTCTGAGAAGAATGGGAATCCCAGAACATTTAATTGTGCTAATGCGAAACCTATACTTGGACCAAGAGGCAGTAGTCAGAACAGAGCAGGGTAACACTGCATGGTTCAAAATTGGGAAGGGTGTGCGCCAGGGATGCATCCTGTCTCCATACCTTTTCAACATGTATGCAGAGCAGATTATCAGAGAGGCTGGGCTCTATGAGGAGAATTGTAGCATCAGGATTGGTGGAAGATCTATTAACAATCTGCATTATGCAGATGACACAACCCTGCTTGCTGAAACTGAGGAGGACCTCATGCACTTGCTGCGAAGGGTCAAGGACTGCAGCCTTCAGTATGGACTGAGGCTCAACGTCAAGAAGACAAAGATTCTCACCACTGGACCAATTGGCAGCGTCAGGATGGATGACGAAGAGATTGAGATTGTTCACAGCTTCAGTTTGCTCGGCTCCACAGTCAACACTCTTGGCACCAGCAGTCAGGAAATCAAAAAGCGTATCGTGATGGGAAAGTTTGCTATTAGGGACCTCTCTAAAGTACTCAGGAGCAACAGTGTCTCTCTGGAGACTAAGGTGCACCTGATATAGGCCATGGTCTTTGCAATCACTTGTTATGCATCAGAGAGTTGGACAATGACTAGGGAGGACAGAAAGAGAGTGGATGCTTTTGAGCTGTAGTGCTGGAGAAGAGTACTGAATGTACCATGGACTGCCAGGAAAACAAACAGATTCATCTTGGAGACGATTAAACCAAGCTACTCCTTGGAGGCAAGGATTCTGGGGCTTCGCCTGACATACTTTGGACATGTTGCCAGGACGGACGGGTCCTTTGAGAGGGACATCATGCTTGGGAGGGTGCAGGGACAGCGCAGGTGGGGAAGACCCTCTATGAGATGGATTGACTCGGTGACTGGGGTAATCAGGATGGTGTGTCAGAGGCAGTGCGGTTGGCGCAGGACAGAGCAGGATTTAGGGCCGTTGTGCGTAGGGTCGCTATGAGTCGCAAACAACTCGACGGCACATAACAACAACAACAACAAGTAGTTGGGTGTATCACAATTTATCTGAAAGTAAAATAGCATAAGTCTTACAACAGAGATTGCAAAAATCTAAGATAACTATGAATTTAGTGAGTCTGATTCTAACTAATGTGCTCTGAATAATACTCCAAGTGGCTAGGTTAATAATATTTCTGAATTAACTTTGCAGGTAATAAAGTAAAAATATTTTTAAGAAAAGAGGTTTGATTTTTCTTAAAAGAAAATTGGAGCAATTTGGAGCAAAAGGAAATGAAAAAGGCTAACCCTTCTCATTCAAAACTTGCATAAACTGATAATTAAGAATTGGCTGGAATCCACTTCACTACTCAAGTCTTAAAAGTAAGATGATATGGTAGACATACTAGCAATTAAGTCAATTCATCACAAAATATCTTATTAAATCAAATTAAAAGATGTTAAATAGGAATGACCGTTTACTTTTATTCTCTTGAAAATGATCCATAAATTGATCTACAATAAGTGTTACACAAAAATTATATACGCCTTGAAGATGTGCATATGTGTAGCAATTATTGTGAATCTTACAAGGATATACTTTGGCTTTTTGAAAAAAAATACTTAACCCCTTTAAAAAAAACCCAAAAAACCACAAAACACTGACTATGTAATGCTTCAGAGAAATCATAAATCAAACCAATCTATTCTATTGGAGACATCCTTAAGGATGGCTGTTCTTTGGCTTATCTGGTGTAGTGGTTAATTGCTCAACTGCATATCAAACTTGTGTTTGTTTGAACCTGGCAGCTTCCCTGTGCAAGAAAGATGTAGCAGTCGGCATCTGTAAAGACTATGATCTTAGAATCCTGTGAGGCAGATTGACTGTCCTATTGTATCATTATCATTTGGAAATGATTCAAAAGCAAAAGATTATGAAAATTCTTGAGAAAGTACAATAAAATAACAAGTAAAAAGACTCTCAGTAGTAGACCATAAGAAGACTGCCTCCCAGGACAAGTGTCGCCTTGTTGAGAACATCATCTTCTCATGAAAATACAGTGATGGGCCATGGTATCTGTCTCATCTAAAAACCTAAGTGGATCAATTTACAGCAATGCTTCTTTGCTTTCAAATATTCAGGTTATTGTGACCTGGATGATGATTTTAAAAGGACAGGTCATTTAAGCCTTCTTTCTTCCTTTTTTAATTCTTGGCAAGTTAAAATGGTTATTTCCTTTTTTTGATAATTTTAATGAACATTTACAGAGACTTTGGACTTCTGTTAATTCACTGTTGCACTTTTCTCCCCGCCCAGTTTGCTCCTCTCTTTGAAAAAGTAAAAGAAAAATACTTTCTTTGGTATACAATCCCCCCACACCCCTCCCACAGGCCCAGGTACACTTCACTATGCACCCTTAATTCTGGACTCTTGTGATAACTCTTGTGTAATACCCTATCATATATCGCTTTTAAATTACTCTCTCCCTCATCTTTTCAATGCAGTATACATAATTTATCCAGTTTTCCTCAGTTTTACCCCAACCCTGATATCAGTCCCATTCCACAACAGTGGCACCATGCAGTATTTGTCCTTTTGTGACTGAGATATTTCACTCAGCATAATATTATCCAGGGTCACCCATTTTGAATAATATTGCATGAGTTCCTTGTTTTTCAATGCAGCGTAGTATTCCATTGTGTGAATATACCACAGCTTCTCTATCCATTCGTTTGTTGATGGGCACTTAGGTTGTTTCAGATCCTTGCTGTTGTGAACAAAGCTGCAATAAACATGGGTGTGCATTTATCTGCGTGGATGTCAGTTATTGTCTCTTTGGGGTATATTCCCAGTAGTGGAACTGCTGGGTCGAATGGTATCTCTATTTGCAACTTTTTGAGAAAAACCATACCGCTTTCCACAGTAGTTGCACCATTTTACACTCCCACTGACAGTGAATAAGGGTTCCAGTTTCTCCACAACCTCGCCAGCATTTGTTGCTTGCTGTTCTGCTAAATTTTGCTATTCTGACTGGGGTGAGATGATATCTCATAGCTGTTTTGATTTGCAACTCTCTTAGAGCTAGGGATTTTGAACATTTCTTCATGTGCTTGTTGGCTATCTGAATGTCTTCTTTGGTGAAGTGTCTGTTCATATCCTGTGCCCATTTTTCAATTGGATTATTTACCTTTATCTTGTTGTGGTGCTCAAACCAACTCAAGGTGGATCATGGATCTAGGACTAAAATCAAGGATTATAAGCTTCATTTTAAAAAATGCTTGGAAGAACTCTAGAAGTCCTAATCCACAACATAAACAGTCTTCCAAGTATCCTGAAAAATCTACAACCAGGACAAGACAAAATAGATGAATGGGACCTTCCAAGAATCAAATCCCTAAGCACATCCAAAAACTTCTCCAACAGGGTAAAAAGTGAAGCCACAGACTAGGAAAAAGTACTTGGGAATGGTATGTCAGATAAGGGACCTATATCTAGAATTTATAAAGCCTTATTTCTGTCAAAAGAGTTTAAAAATAAAGGCAAACAATTGAAAAAAAAATCCCACACCAAGAGTGTGGTTTGATTGTGAAGGCAATAAAGAAGGATTTTTTTTAAAAAGATGCCTCATAATGCCTTCTTTCTAATGTTAATAGTAAATGCTGAAATAATCTGAGTGACTGTTGGGCTGGAAAAGGAAATGAGACTCTAATGCAAGTATTTATACCTTCAGCAATGAAAACAAGATATTATTGTCTTGTATGACCTTTCCTAAGTATGGGGATACAGCATTTTATACAATAGTTTCTTGGTTCATGTTTCAATTACTGACCTTTACAGTGTAGAAAATTAATGCAATTTTCATTGTAATCCATCCGTACAAATAAGGTCCACATAGAAGGATTCCATATATGGAATCTAATACAAACAGGAAATGTCAGTTGATTGCTGTTGGCTGAACCATTATCTGTTTGTTCTGGGGTCTCTAGCAAAATATATTTGTAACAAATATTTTTTTTTAACATATACATTTGGGAATAGGAAAGACATTTTCTCTTCTAAAAATTTAATTTGTAGCCTTAGTTTCCAAAAAGCTCCCCCTCCTCAAAAAAAAAGAAAAGAAAGAAAAACTCAAGGCTGTAACTTTAAACCTCTCAAAAGAGAGGGAGGCAAAATTGAAGAGTCTAATCTGGTATTTAATACACGCTGCTAGCATGTATTCTTAACAATAAGGAGAAGAAAGAGGCAACAGTGATGCCGTTTTATAACAATCCCTGTTCCCGACAATAAAACATGATGGACCCCAGGCTCTATGGGCCATGGACTGTGTATTGAAGAAGGCATTTGTCTCCTGAGGATTTCCTCCTCTGACACCAACCACTATGATATGTGGTGGGGAAAGGGGCTGGCAATTAAGGAACATAATTCCCAAGATGTATAGTTTAGGCAGAAATGAGTTTGTTGCCCCTTCTGGTTTTGGTGAAAAGCCTGTGTGTCTATAATTTGTAAACAATTACTCTCTCACTGGGGGTGTTACAATACCCAGAAGTCTGGTCTGTCACGTCTAACATGCAACAGAAGCCAGAAGGGGACACTAGGCAAGACCTTTGATACAGAACACTATTGATGGAGGTTTCCCAGAGATTGTGTGTCCATGGCTGAGATAAGCACATCATAATTGTGGTGGCAGCTGTTATTCAAGGAAAAAAATCATATGTATGCCAATGTGAGCTCAAGCAGTTATAAAGTCATTATTTTTCTCAGTCATAAAATTTTGATCTCTGCCAAATCTCACAGAGAAAGAATGTAAACAACATAAACAAGGGCTGGAAAGTATGGGTGCTGACGTGTACTGGGGCAGCTTGCTTGTTGTTGTGATGTTGGAAACTATGTCATTGGTATTGCAAATATGGGCAGAATCGTAAATTTTAGTGAAGCTTCTGGACTAAGACAGATTCACTTTCAAAACTTAGTCAATAAGAAATGATGGGTCATAACAGTATATTGCAAAATTCTTTCTTCTCTACCACACAGTCAAATGTTTCCTTTCTCCATACCTTTTCAATAGACTTTATGAAGAAAAGTGTGGGATCAGGATTGGAGGAAGACCCATCAAACCTGTGCTATGTGGATGATACAACCTTGCTTGCTGAAACTGAAGAGGAATAGAAGCCATTGCTGCAGAAGGTCAAGGAGTGCAGTTTTCAAAATGGATTGCATCTCAGCATCAAGCAAAGATTCTCATCACCAGGCCAATTGGCAGCATCATAATAGATGAAGAAAAGATTGATCTTGTTAACAGTTTCATCTTGTTTGGATTCACAATTAGCATTCTTGGAACCAGCAGTCAGAAAATCAAAATATTAATTGCATTGGGAAAATCTGCTGTTAGGGACCTCTCTAGAAAGCTGAAAAGAAATCATGTCAGTCTAGAGATCCAGGCCTTGTCCAGGAAGTGGTTTTCTCAATTGTTTGTTGAGCATCTGAGTCACGGACAATGAATAAAGATGAAAGAAGAAGAATCAATGCCTTTGAATTGTGGTGCTGGTGAAGAGTATTGAACTTATCATCGACTGCCAAGATGACAAATAGGTCTGTCCTGGAGATGGTGAAACCAGGTTGCTCCTTGGAGGCAAGAGTGTTGAAATGCTGTCTCATATACATTGGGCATGTTGTCATAAGGGATTAGTCCTTGGAGAAGGACATCATGATTGAAAGGGTGGAAGGACAGCACAGGAAAGGAAGACCCTGGATGAGACAGATTAACTCAGTGACTGTGGCAATGATGGCAGGTTAGGGCAGGATAGGGCAGAGTTCAGTCTTATTTTTCATAAGGTCACTATGAGTACTAGTTGACTCAATAGCACATAACAACTCAGAAGAAAATATTACAGGAATTAAACTGTGCTAGAAGGACAGAATAGGACTGCTCTATAATAATAATAATAATGCCCTATAGGTAAGGACCTGTGCTTTCAACCTAAAGGCATGCTGTTGAACTCCACTAGTGGTTCCACAGGAGAAAGATGGAAAATAAATTCCTGTGTGATTTACTGACTCTGAAAAACTACTGGAGGGTTAGCCATGGGTCAGCTTCAACTCAATGGTACACAACAACAAAGTGGTAGTGGTAAGAAGCTGTGTTGCAATCCCACAGGCACATGGTTCGAATACATCAGGTGTGGCTTAGATCCTACTTGATGGCACAAAGCAGCAACAATAATAGTGCCAACTTGAGAAAATACATCATACTGGGAATGGCAGGGTCAGCAAAGGTAAGGAAGGAAGGAAGGCAGGCCCTCAACAATGTAGATTGACAGTGAGTACAGTAAATGGGCTTGAAATTATGGAGGTCTTGATGATGGTTCAGAATAGGGTAAAGTTCATTGTGTTGTTCACAGGGTCATTGAGTTGTAGCTAATTTGATGACACCTGATAGTAACAGTACTAAACTTAGCTGTTAATGTGGGGCAGGTCAATGCAACTGCTTGGTCTGCAGCAATGTTGGATGACAACAGTTCCAACCACCATTCCAATATATTCTATCGGTCCCACCCTTCATTTCTTTCCAAGAAAGTGGCTTGAAGCATGATCCAAAGTGGCTGGACCTGCAGTTCTTGAGGCAGCCCTAGGGCTATTAAGAAGACTGGATCTTCAAAATCACTGCTCCAGATTTCATGGTCTGATGTTGTTTGCCAGTCAGGTAATCCACTTGTTCACTTACTGCCTTCTTGTTTGATGCTCTCCTTTATCAGATGGGCAAAGACAATCCCTACAATGACTCTCAAACAGTGTGTATTCTCTATAGAGGTCTCATATACAGAGGCGTGGCCAAAGAGGAAAGACTTTCTCAGGAATTCTATATAGTCTAGGCTTAAAGTAGTTTCATTAACACACGAGATTATCTATCAAGCACTTTGTTGTTCCTGTCAACTGTCATCATCTTGGTTCCATCATATATCAATGGCCCATATACACTGTAGAGCTTCTCGACAGAACCTTTTGGAAGGAGATTATCCAATCTATCTTCTGAGGTGCCTCTGGGTGTGTTTGAACAATCAACCTCCTGGCTTGTGGCCAAGCCCTTAAACATTTATATGAACAGTAACTTCTGTAATGCACACTATTAAAAAAGTTATATTATCCAGAAGTAACTATCATCAGTTCATAAAGAAAAAATATAGCATCTATGTGACCTCTGCTGGGAAAATAAAGACTGGTTTCTTTTGAACGCATCAAACTTTATTTTATGATTTTGTGCCTACTGACCACTCTGGTACAACAAATAAAAACTCACTTCATGATTCATCTAAGTTCTTTTGAATGGGGAAAACTATCTGCTACTGTCATTTGTTAGGATACCTGTGTTATGAAGACACTGGTTTTAAAGTGAGCTCTATTTTGTGGGTATTTTATATTGGATAGTTATTCTTTTTTTATTTTAATAATTTCAATGAACATTTACAGAGATTTTGGATTTCCATTTATTCATTGCTGCACTTCTCTCCCCGCCGAGCCCTCCCCCACCCCCTAGTTCGCTCCTCTCTTTGAAAAGTAAAGAAACACTCCCTCCCTGGTACACAATCCCCCCGCAACCCTCCCACCATCCCAAGTACATTCCACTACGAAATCTTAATTGTGGACTCTTGTGATAACCAAAACTACCCTTCCCATTTTTCCCTTTCCCACAAGTCTCCTCTTATCATCAAGGACTCCATAGGATTTAGGGGAAGGGGCTAGTGATTGAAAGCATAATTAAATCAAAAGTAGTAAATATGAAAGATTTTCCCAGAAGAAGAGAAAAAGGACAGATGTACGGAGACACGTAGCTATAAATGCTGCCGACATCAGCTGGGAAAGTCAAGTGGATGATCAACCCCACAGAGTGCAGGCACCAAGCAACAGTAACAGCAGTTTTGCCTGATTTCTGTTCGGCCTCCCAGAGTACTTTTCATCCACAATGGGGAAGGCTGTCCTTGGCTTGTGCCAGGGAAAAGCCTTCCATTGGTACACTTCTTAAAAATCTTGTAATTCATATATTTTACTGTTTCAACAATAATTTTAAATAGGATATCATTTTAAAACTCCCATGACAAAATACATAAAATAGAAATCTGTCATTTTAAATATTTCTAAGTGGCGTTAATTATACTTATAATGTTTCACAACCATCATCGCTACTTCCAAAACACCACCAAAAACAGAAACCTGGGACTCATTAATAAATACATTGCTACTTATTCCCATAAAATACTGTGGGTACCTATATTTTTTAGATATTTATTGTAAGTAGAAGAATATTTGTTTTTGAAGTGACAAAAATGTGTCATGGTCTATGTTGGTTATTTGTGTCATGGTCTATGTTGGTTATTATCTAATATTAAAACCAACAAGACTGGAAAGACTTAGTCCACAGGAGTACTGTCTGGTGGTAGGGTTTATGTTCCTTTGATGTTCTTCCTTGAACAAACTCACCTTGTCATCTTCATCCTCCTCTTCATCTATATCTGTGCTCTCCTGAAAGAAAAATCCACAATTTGTAAACAAAACATCAATTTCTGAATTAAAGTTTCCAAATGCAAACAAAGCTCATCTACATCTTGAATGGTTTTTCTGCACAATTTAAGTGGTAGTACTTTTAAAATCCATTAAAACCTCTTGAAATATAACACTTTTAAAGTTCAGGGTCACTGTGGCATGACTATAAACAATATGTATAATCTATATAAAAGTGTTAGCTATAAATAAGGCAAGTGCCCTTTGAAGGCATCAGCTTTAAAATGCGTTGTCAGGCTGTACTTTATGTAAACAGTTTTGTTCTTATTCTGACAAATGAACCAACAGCTATGTTAGGGAGGAGACTGTCATACTCTGTGCTGGGCTCATTGTTATAACGGCTGCACCTTCCCATTGGGGCCATTACTGAAACCTTAGACAGTACAAAATGCATTCGTCTGAATACAATCAATCTCAAGAATAATGCATTGTTATCTTCTTGGGCTCTGGGGCAGTAGAGAAGGTCAGGGAGGGAAGGAAACTCCAGGTTCAGACTGGGAATCCGATGTGTCTGGTTTACACGCTGGTGGGTGCTGGGGTACCATCTACTCTGTTAATACACTTTTGTTGGGTTAGTTCAGAAATCCTAACTAGTTAGTAGTCAATTTTAATCATATCCCCATCATGTTCAAAAGCCAACACATGTTGGTATACAATCAGGTGTGTTTATTAACTCAGAAACAAGACTGGATTTGTTTTCACTTTGAGAACTTGCTCCCTGCTTAACTGTCTAGATGCCATTGCTTTAGGATTAAAAGAAAACATCAATAGCATGTTCTCGAAATAAAGTAATGCTAAAGTATCTAGAGAATATTCTCCTATAGTTCATAAAACCACTGAGCAGCAGCAAGAAATGTCTCCAGGACTGGGAGTCTTGTGTAACACACTATTGTTGTGGAGGTTTCAGCTCATAGAGACCCTTCACTGGGACCCTGCCTCAGGCTTCTACAAATGTTCATATCAGTAAGAAGAAACTCCTCCTCTTTCTCCTACAGGCTGGTTAATGGATCAGAACTGCAGTGTGGTAAGCTGTGCACTATACACCCTCTGCCACCAAGGCACCTTCCCTAGTTTCCAAATTCTCATGAGCCTCAACTAGCAGTTTGTAGGACACTCATTGATTCTTTGAAGAACTAATTCACTAATGGCAACAAGCATATTTCATGAAAGCAAGTAAGTTCCTGAAATAATAAAAGACACCTTTCTCTTCGGTCTAGGGATCATGAACATCCTGGTTTCATGGGTTCATTTTGTCACTTAAAGTCCAAAAGTATACATTTTCTCACTGAATTCTTTGTTGAATATCTATAGTTGTTTAGTTCATTCTACCTAAGAATAATGGCTAAAAACAAATTGGAGGCTAGGATTTTGAAGTTGCGTCTCACATACTTTGGGTACATGGACAGGAGGGACTCATCCTTGGAGAAGGACATCATGCTCGGAAGGGTGGAGGGACAGTGCAGATGAAGAAGATCCGGGATGAGATGGATGGATACAGTAACTGGGATAATGGGGGTTGGAAGGCTGGAGTCAGTGAGAACTGGCTCAGGACAGGGTAGGCTTCAGAATTGCTGTACATAGGGTCGCTATGAGTTGCAGGTAACTCAACAGCCCATAACAACAACAACAACAATAATTATTTAATGATGAAGCCAGTAGACCACACAAAACTGGATGTTACTATAAAACCACAAATGAAGTATCTTCTCACTCGGGAAAAATCTCCAAGGCAGGAGAAGCCCCACAGTCATAAACTACAGATCTCCTTCAAGGTCAAACCTCAAAAAACTAGGTTGTATTTGGTGGGGAAAACTGTGAAACTAAATATAAATTCCTCTAATCATTTCATTGGTGACCTCACACTTTAGCCATGTACGAGACGGTAGTGGTTCAGTGGGAAAATTCTTGTCTTCTGTGTAGGAGACTCAGATTGGAATCTCAGATCAAGCATTTCACGTGTCTGTCAGTGGTGGCTTGAAGCACTGCTGTGGTGTTGAACAGGTTTAAAGGGAGCAACAAGACCAAGAGACATGCGGATGGAAGGCCTGGTGATCTACTACAAATGAGCCAACAAATGTCCTATGAGTACAATGGTCCAGTCGCACCCTCTCCCGAGGCTGGTGCAGGACCAGCCAGTGTTTCATTTCACTGGGTTCAGGGCTCTCAAGAGTTGACAGCTAACATTCATGTTGCCTACGTAGAAAGAATGGATAATCATCGATTTTTTAATGAGGATATCCATGGATGTCATAAAGTTTTAACATACTTCCTTTTCAGTCCTCTAATCTCTACATAACATCTCAGGAATTAAAAACCGTTCTGAGAGGTCACATTTATATCTTCCAGGACCTCAATCTATTGACAAATCCTCAATCCAGAAACCATAGAAGCTACAGGCACTGTGTTTCTTAGTATCACCCAAGTCTTAGATATTCTTGAGCAAACAAAATCCAAACTCAGTGTCAACGAGTAGATTCCAACTTGCAAGTTGACAAGGTTGTAAATCTTTCTGTCAGAGGAAATATCCTACCTTTCTTCTACAGAGGAACTGTTGGTCTTTCATGTTATGTACTTTGTTGTAAGGGCAATTGTAAATGAAGGGCTGTTACTGTTATGTGCCATCGAGTCAGCTGCAACGCACAGCGACCCTATGTACAGCAGCTCTGAAAAGATTTTTACTATGTTAGAAAATTTGTTCTGCATCTCCTTGAGAATATGACAATCTTTTAGATGTATTAACACAGTGGTTTCAACAAGAAGTTAAAACACAGCAGAGATTCTTGAGAATAGCACAGGATTGAGCAAGGTTCCTGTCGTACAAGAATTACAGTCGACTCTGTGAGGCTTAACAACAACATATGTTTCTTGATTAAATTGTGATTTTTATTTCAAAAGTAGTATCCAGACTTAAGATTTCACCAATACACTAATATACACACTGAGAAAAGCAAAGGTACCATAAAACTAGTTAGGTAATCATTTCATATAATTAAAAAATGTACTCTTTATTTCATGTTTATTTGATATATCAAGATGTATTTTGATCCATTTTGATCAAGAGTTACTGAAATAAAAAAAAAATGGTCTGAAATATTTTCAGACTCAGCCTGGACTGGAATGGAGCAAAAATGATGTTTAAAATGATAGAAGGGATCTAACATGAAGAATGAAACTTCATTTAATCTATGGATTTTGTAGTTGTTGTTAAGTGCTGTCGAGTCACCTGTGACTCATAGTGCCCCTAAGTATAAAAGCTCTGAAGCCTGTCTGAGCCTGAGCTAGTCTCACTGACTCTGACACACTACCCCATTACCCTAGTTACTATGTCAATTCATCTTACCCTTATTCCTCTCCTGTGCTGCCCCTGCACCCTTCTGAGCATGATGCCCTTCTATAAGGATTGGTTCCTCCTGGCCAGATGCCCAAAGTATGTGAGACAGAACTTCAAAATACTAGCCTTCAAGGAGAAACTTAGTTTCACTCTCTTCTAGACAGATCTGCTTGTTTTCTTGGCGGTCCATGGTATGTTCAAAACTCTTCTCCAGCACCACAATTCAAAGGCATCAATTCTTCTTCCATTATCCTCTGATGCATAGCAAGTAATTGCGAAAACCATAACCTGAATCAGCCACACCTTAGTCTCTAGACTGACATCATTGCTCTTCAGTATGTTGGAGAGGTCCCTGACCACAGACTTTCCCTATGCAATTCATTTTTTGCTTTTTCTGGCTGCTGGTACGAAGAGTACTGAGTGTGAAGCTGAGCAAGCTGTAACTGTTAACAATCTTAAGCACTTCTCCACCTATCATGATGCTGCCAACTGGCCCAGTGGTGAGAATCTTCATCTTCTTGATGTCACGCTTCAATCCATATTGAAGACTATGGTCCTTGATTTTCTGAAGTAAACATTCCAGATTCTCTTCAGATTCAGCAAGCAATGTTGTGTCTTCCTCCAATCCTAATGCCATATTCCTCCTCATAAAACTCAGCTTCCTGAATAATCTGTTCCACACAGAGATTGAAAGGGTATAGGATGCATCCCTGACTCACTCCTTTCCTGATATTGAACCATGCAGTATTTCCTTGCTCTGTTCTGAGGATTGCTTCTTGGACTGACTATAGGTTTTACGTGAGCATAATCAAGTGATCTAAGATTCCCATTTTTCTCAAGGTTAGCCATAATTAGTGATCCACACAGTCAAATGCCTTTGCATAGTCAAGGAAACACAGACATTCTTCTGATATTCTTTGCTTTCTGTCAAGATCCTTCTGACATTAGCAATAATGTCTCTTGTGCCATGCCCTCCTCTAAACAAACCCAGCTTGTATTTCAAGTAGTTCTCTGTTGATGTACTGCTTGAGTTGCTTTTGAATAATCTTCAGCAGGGTTCTGTTGTATGTGATACCAGTCATATTATTTGAAAATTTCCACACTCTGTTCACCACTGCATTGGTCCAGCTCTCTGAGAGTCCTGTGTTTTTTTCACTGTTCCTTTACTTAAACAGCAACTATTTCAGAGATGTCTTTTTTTAAAAAAAATTTTTAAATTTTATTTTATTAATTTTAATGAACATTTACAGAGATTTTGGATTTTCATTTATTCATTGTTGCACTTTTTTCTTTACCTCCCTCCCCCCAGTTTGCACAATAAAATGATGAGAGGGAATAAAAGTGACAACTATCATCTTGCTTTTTATTTTATTTTGTGGGAATAAAAGACATCATTAAGGTGGTCTTTTTAGGAAGGGTATTATAAGGCTTCAAAATCCAACATTTTCAGTTTGAAAAGATCTGGAAAGTGAAAAGTATATTACAAATCTTAAAACTCTGAATATAAGGTCCCATAAACTGAGACTAGAAAAAGATGTGGGAGACAGGACAGTCAGGGAGGAAAAAAAGAGTAGAAAGTGCTGAGGCTGTCTCTCATGGGACTGGGCTTCCCGCAGCACCGTGGAGGTTAGGAAATGGTACCCTAAACAAGCCAGAAAGCCACAAAATATTGTCCTAAAAAAATGAGATTGTTATACTTGGGAACTATGTGGAAGACTAGAAGGAAACACAGACATGGTGACTGAAAAACAGACATGAGGGTTGTGTTTCACTGCTGTTCACACATTTTGCCTCCAGTCCAGTGCCCAACTGACTGACTGGAATCCTCACTTACCTGGCTGTCCTGGACACTGCTGGATTTCCCTTTCACTGGGTTGATGAAATTGTAAAGAAAGAGCAGCAACAAGGCCAGGGGGATCATGTAGAGCTCAAAATTCCAGACGGTGACCAAAAATATCTAGGGGAAGGCAAAAAAGACATGTGAGGAGGAGAAAAGTCCTGCAAAGCAACTTAGGTAGAGGAGATCAAGCCGAGACTCTTTCTAGCGCAGCTGGAGACAACAGAGTCCCCACCACCAGCTCTTCTTTTCTTTCTCCCTCTCTCCCTCCTTCCCTTCCCTTCCCTCCTCCTCTTCCTCCTCCTCCTCCTCTCTCTCTCATACTCACACACACACTCCCCAGAAGGAAAAAGGAAGAGATTAACATAGATTTGATAACTAAGTACAGAAGTAAAATATCCACTTACATAGTAATTTTCGGGAGTCTGTGACTATATATTGAAAAATACAAGCCCTTTTTAATTTCCATTCTGGATTTGGTATTGCAGATTTAGGTAAAGGAGCATGGGAAAAAAAGGAGGGAGGAGACCACCATGTTGCCTGCAGGTGATAATTTTCTTATTTGGACAGAGCAATTTCTTTTTTTTTTTAAATTCACTGCCAACGAATTGTCTTTAAAAAGCTTACGATCTTTTGACTGAAACTATACAGACACAAGGAAACGAGCTAAAGGAGTCTCTCTCAGACAAGGTAAATGCTCACCACTTGGATTTCTGCAGGCCCCTGAAATGTGCCCCAATTCTGCGAAGGGAAGAAAACCTTTGAGGGTTGATACGGTGTCTATTCTACAGTGTTGCTAGGGATTCCAATAGAAAAAAAGAGAGAGAGAGAGAGAGAGAGAGAGACATACACACAACCTGCCTCCAAGGAACACACTAATTAGTAGGAGAAATAAGAAAAGAATACATAATAATTATGTTTTCATAATTCACTCCTGTCTCAAGAGTGAAATCTTGAGCAAATTACTTCAAAACCCGAGCCTCAGTTTCTTTTTTAACTCACAGGTACTGTAGAAGATGAAATAAAATAATTTGTAGTTATCAGCTGTCAGCTTAGACATGCTTTAAAAAATCATTCTTGAAACACATCAACATAGAAGCAGGAAATTAATGCAGCTTAAAAATGGAATCTTTACCAAAAGTACTTCTTGCTTGTAACTTACTTTTTTTCCTTTAAATTAAAACAATCTTTTTAAATATTTCATTTTATTTACTTATTTTTTTGGTTGCTACTGTAAATTAATGTTGTTGTTGTTAATGAACAAAAGGCTTGAAGCCCCTCTAAAACTACCAACATTTATCGAAGTTCATAGAGTTTTTGGAGGTATGTTATTTAGGAAGTGGATGCCACTCCTGCTTCCAACTGTTAATAATAATAGTTAATGCTCTTGTAAATGAATCATAATAACAATTAAGAGGAGATTATTCCTTGGAAGGAGACAATATGCTTGGAAAGATGGAGGGCCAGGGAAAGAGAAGAAGACCCTTAATAAGATGGGTTGATTGCAGTGATTACAGTGACTGCAGCCATGGACTCCAGGGTGTCAGAAAGTGTAAGGATGACACAGGATAGGACAGGGTTCAGATCTGTTATTAACAGGGTTATTATGGGTTATACTCAATTCGATGACACTTATCAATAATAACAACAACATTGTATATTAAAATATTTTAATTACTAAAAAATCCAACAAATCTATTGTGGAGGAAGTGCAATGAGGATGCTCCTTAGAGACAAGGGTGATGATACTACATCTCATATATTTGCATATGCTTACAACAGGGACCAGTCATCAGAAAACAACCTGTTAGGAAAGTGGAGGGTCAGAAGAAGAGAGGAAGATTCTCAACAAGACAGACTGACACAATGTATTACAGAATATCAGAGATGTCAAGGATGGTCCAGGATAGGACAAGATTCAGATCTATTGTTCATCGGGTCACTAAGACTTGTAGTGGACTCAATGGTTTCTAGCAACAAACAGCTTTGTAAATGGAATTATAAAGTGATACAGTTAAGCACTTGCCTACTAGTTCCACGGCTGTGGGTTTAAATCCATTGAAAGATGCCTAGAAAGACGGATCTAGTGACTTATCATTGTGTTGAAAATCTCATGGAGCAGTTTTACACTCAGCAGTTTTGTATTCAAGGGTTGCTAAAACTCAAAATTACCTTGCAGGTAACTAATAAAACAATAATAATTATAAATGGAGTAATTTAAACCATTGTCTACATTCCCATTTGTTAACTGTTTGTATACAAAAGGTAATATTTTTTGTAAATTAGTATTTTTAATTAGCAAATGTATTAAATTTTCTTATTGGCTTATAAAACTTTACATTTTATTGTTTTTGGATATGTAAGGACCTTGAGTCTATCCCACCTGAATTTCAAAACCATCTCAGGAACAGGTCTGAGGACTTGAGAACCAATGAGAAAAAACTAGATGAGTTGTAGGAGGATATCAAGAATATCATCCAGGAAGAATGCAAAAGTCATTATAAAGACAGAGGAAGAAAATACCAAGATGAATGTCAGAAGAGACTCTTAATGTTGTATTAGAGCACCGAGAAGCTAAAAAGCAAAGGGAAGAAATAAAGATATTTAGGAGCTGAACAGAAGAATTCAAAGGGAAGCACAGGAAGACAAAGTAAAGTATTCTAATGAAATGTGCAAAGAGCTGGAGTCAGAAAACCAAAGGTGCTGAGCTTACTCAGTATTTCTTAAGCTCAAGAAATTGAAGATCAAATTCAAGCCTCAAGGTGCATTTGGCAGGATGCTTTGGGCAGAATATTAAATGATCCAGAGTATTAAAAGAAAATGGAAGAGTATGCAGACTCATTGTACCAAAAGAATTGGTGGACAAAGAAGAATTTCAAGAAATAACCTATGAGCAAGAACTTGTGGTGATAAAGAAGTTAAAGCTGCTCTGAAAGAATTGGCAAAAACAAGGTTCCAAGAATTGGTGGTATACCAATTGATATATTTCAACAAAGAAATGCTGTCCTAGATGTGCTCACCAAGTTGTGCCAAGAAATCTGGAGGACAACCACTTGGCCAACGGACTGGAAGAGATCTATATTTGTTCCCATTCCAAAGAAATGTGATCTGAGAGTTTGGAAATTATAAAACAATATCATTAATATCAAATGCAAGCAAGATTCTGCTGAAGATTATCCAAAAACGACCAGAACAGTTCATCAGCAGAGAATTTCCAGAAGTGCAGGTTGGGTTTAGAAGAGGCCATGGTACTAGGGATATTGTTGCTAATGTTAGAGGGATCTTGGCTGAAAGCACAGAGTACCAGAGGAATGTCTATCTGTGCTTCATTGACTATGCAAAGACATTTGACTGTGTGAACCACAACAAACTATGGCTGACTCTGAGAAGAATAGGTATCCCAGAATACCTGATCATGCTTATGTGCAATCTATACTTGGATCAGGAGGAAGTAATCAGAACAGAGCAAGGAAATATTGCACGGTTCAATGTTGGGAAGGGTGTACGCCAGGGATGTGTCCTATCTCCATACCTTTTCAGTCTACAAGTAGAACAGATTATCTGGGATGCTGGGTTCTATGAGGAGAAATGTGGCATCAGGATTGGAGGAAGTCCTATCTCCATACCTTTTCAGCCTACAAGTAGAACAGATTATCTGGGATGCTGGGCTCTATGAGGAGAAATGTGCCATCAGGATTGGAGGAAGAGTTATCAACAATCTGTGTTATGCAAATGACACAACCTTGCTTGCTGAAACTGAGGAGGACCTAAAGCGCTTGCTGTAGATGGTCAAGGAATGCAGCCTTCAGTATGGATTGAAGCTCAACATCAAGAAAACAAAAATTCTCACCACTGGGCCAATTGGCAGCATCATGATAGATGGTGAAGAGATTGAAATTATCAACAGCTTTATTCTGCTTGGCTCAACAATTAACACTCTTGACACCAGCAGTCAGGAAATTAAAACATGTATTGCATTGGGATAGTCTGTTGTCAAAGACCTCTCCAAACTACTCTAAAACAATGTCAGTTTGGATACTAAAGTGAACCTGATACAGTCTTTGCAATCACGTGTTGTGCATCAGAAAGCTGGGCAATAACTAGGGATGATAGAAGGAGAACTGATGCCTTTGATCTGTGGTGGTGAAGAAGAGTATTGAATATACCGTCGACTGCTAAGAAAACAAGTTCATCTTAGAGAGGAGAGGCCAGGCTGCTCTTTGGAGACAAGGATTCTGAAGCATGGTCTGGCATACTTTGGACATGCTGCAAGGAAGGATAAGTCCTTGGAGAAGGACATTACGCTTGAGAGGGTGGAGGGATAGAGTAAGAAAGAAAGACCCTCAATGAAATGGATTGACTCAGTGACTTGGGTAAAGGGGTTAGGTGTGTTGGAGACAGTAAGACTGGCATAGTATACAGCATAGTTTAGGGCTGTTGTACATAGGGTCACTATGAGTTGCACACAACTCAACAGAACAAACCAACATCATGTAATTTTCAAATAAGGGACTTTTCTAACATTCTCCTATTAAATCGTATTGTCTATTACTACCAGAACAGGGATAAGCACAGTACTTTGGGTATCACTGTCTAATCACTGTTGTTGCTGTTCTTAAG
>NW_006399954.1:5603129-5604657 GCF_000299155.1 Elephantulus edwardii
AAGATCCATCTAACATCAGCAACAATATCCCTAGTACCACGACCCCTTCTAAACCCAGCCTAGACTTCTGGCAATTCTCTGCTCATGTGCTGTTCTAATCGTTTTTGGATAATCTTCAGTAGAATCTTGCTTGCATGTGAAATCAATGACACTGTTCTGTAGTTTTCACACTCAGCTGGGTCACGTTTCTTTGGAATGGGAACAAATATAGATCTCTTCCAGTCAGTTGGCCAAGTGGTTGTTCTCCAGATTTCTTGGCACAATTTGAAAAAAAAAAAAGTCTAATCACTAAGTTTAATAAAAATGCTTCCAGTGTTCCATTTGTTTTTTTGTACTATTTTACGATGTCAAAATTTGGGAGCTCTGCTGGCCTAGTAGCAAGAAGCTGCCCTGTGATCCCAAAGGCACATGGTTTGAGGCTCTGTGGGAGAATTATGGGTAATCTCCTCCCATGCCTCTGTAAATCTGCCAGTGTGTAAGGTATGAGTTGGTTCTGACCAGACAGTATACAACAACATCTAAAGCATATCACTTTATAAATACAGGAAAGAAATATATGTACAGTTTCCTCTTAAACTAGAAAATTCATATTACTTTTGTTATTCTTTAAATTATTTAAATATTTGTCAGTACATTTTCTATCTTTTCCAAATTTAATAAAAAAATGCTCATCAATTTCCATAGTAGTTTATTTAATTATTATTATTTTCAAAATCAGGAATGGGGTGGTTTGTCAAGCATTTGTTTGAAATGTAAGGAAGTACATTTTCCTCTTTTTTTTTAAGATTGGTTTCACTCATCCTTACTGTCTTCCCTACCACTCCTCCATTCACTTCATAATGCTTGTCCTGTCCCAGGTTGTTAATTAATTCATTCGCATATACAATGTCTAATTATCCATTCCCTACATATTGTCCTTCCTTTTACCCATTCCAATGCAATATTCATTATCTCTCCATTCTTTTCCATCTCCTCCCACTCCCATACCAATCTTATTGTTATAACTGGGATTGTATGCAGCATTTGTCCTTTTGTGACAGAGATACTTCACTCATCATAATGTCTTCTAAACTAGTTCATGTTGTGCAATGTTTTGGGGGTTACTGTTTTTCAATGCTGCATCACTTTTTATAGTGCACATGTATCACAGTTTCCTTATCTTTTCATTTGTTGATGATCACGTGGGCTGCTTCCATCTCTTTTCTTTTGTGAATCATACTGTTTTAAACATGGGTTACACACATTTGTGTGTCATGGCTCTAATTTTTTTTTTAGCACATTCGCAGTAGTGGGATAGCTGGGTCAAAAAAATTTGACCATTTTCAAATGTACTTTTTAACAAAACTACCTCTCTACTCAAGAGCAACGGTGCCTCTCTGGAGACTAAGGTCCGCCTGATACAGGCCATGGTTTTTGCAATCACTTGTTATACATCAGAGAGTTGGACAATGACTAGGGAGGATAGAAGGAGAATTGACGCCTTTGAGCTGTGGTGCTGGAGAAAAGCATTGAATGTACCATGGACTGC
>NW_006399954.1:5605082-5645325 GCF_000299155.1 Elephantulus edwardii
AACAACAACAACAACAGTGGAAAATGTTAATTAAAACAGAGACATGATGAAAGGCAGACCACACCAAAGAGTTAAAGTGAAATAAAAAGCAGAGAGGGAAAAGGGGATGAAAAAAACCCCTGGAAAAACAGCATGCTATCAAGCATTACACATCCTGTCAGCAGAAAAATGAGGGAAAAGGGTTTTGAAGAAGTGCCAGACTGCGTTCCATAGTGGTTTTATACCTACAAGAATCAAGAACTCAGAAATCAACCAATCTACCTATGGTCAAATCATCTTTGACAAGGGGATAAAATCAATTAAGAGAGAAAATGACAGCCTCTTTAACAAATGCTCCTAGTAAAACTACACATTCATCTGTAGAAAACCAGAACCTCCCCAACTCAGGGACTGGAGAGCATAATGCTAAGTGAGCTCAGTCCCATAAGGGCAAACAGTACACAAGATCATTACTGTAGAACATGTATGAGGGTCAAAGGAGGGGAGGGGGAAGCAGAGGGGTGAGGATGGGTGGGGGAGAGGCTAAGGGGTAGGGGGGATTCATCATGGGGTCAGAAAATTTGATGGGAGGAAAGAGGGGTGGGTAAAATGAATTGGAAAGATCTGGTGTGAAAAACTATAAAAGCTTTGGAAGTAAATCAGCATAAGATGAAAATTTTATTTACTTAAGAACAAATGAGGAAGAAATTAAAGCACATCAACTAAAAAAGTTATACAATAAGTTTGATTTTCCACTGGAAATTTGTCTATTTATTGTTTTAAAATGATAAATTTTAGCCAAGCTTTTAACCATGTTTTTATTTTGACTGAATGATTTACTTATCTTCATAAATTTCAAGAAATTAAAAAGAATTATAACATTCAAATATAATCTTTACTTAAATCTATGTTCTTTGAAAAACAAATGTTACTAAGTTGTTTTTCATTTTTAGTGGAACTAAAAAAATAACTGATCATATATGTTCTATTTTTCTTTAGAAATAAAATGCCGTTTTCAAAACTACATCTTATTTTTAAAGGCAGTTTTAGATACAGTAAAACCACTGCAAATAATTCAAAGGAGTAGTACATCCTAAGTGTCTTTCAAAGATGTCATAAAAATATAAAACTGATTTAAAAACAAACAAACAACTACCAACTCAAGGTGGATCAAGGACTTAGGCAGGGGTAAACCAAAACCTATACAGACCATCAAAGAAAAAATAAGAACAATTCTAGAATCCTTAATCTTTGACAAGCTTAATAAAAAACTTATGGGAAAGTCTGCTATTAGGGACCTCTCCAAAGTACTGAAGAGACTAAGGTGTATCTGATACAGTCCATGGTCTTTACAGTCACCTGCTGTGCATCAGAGAGCTGGACAATGACTAGGGAGGACAGAAGGAGAATTGATGCCTTTGAGCTGTGGCGTTGGAGAAGAGTATTAAATATATCATGGACTGCTAAGAAAACAAACAGGTTCATCCTAGAGAGGGTTAAACCAGGCTGCTCCCTGGAGGCAAAGATTCTGAAGCTTCGTGTGATATACTTTGGACATGTTGCAAGGAGGGTACACTCCTTGGAGAAGGATGTCAAGCATGGAAGGGTCTGGTCCTTGGAGAAGGACGTTAGTGCAGGAGAGGAAAATCCACTATGAAGTGGATTGATTCAGTGACTGAGTAGGTAGGTGTGTCAGAGACAGTGAGATTTACACAGGATAGAGCAAGGTTTAGGACTGTTGTACACAGGGTTGCTATGAGTCACAGGTGACTTGATGGCATATAAGAACAACAACAAAAATCTAAACTCACAGCCAGGAGAGGATAAAATAGCTGAACGGGACTTTCTAAAAAATAAACTCTTTGTGTGCATAATAGACTAAAAAAGAAGCTAACAGACTGATAAAAATATTTGGCTATGATATGTCTAATAATAATAATGTGTCCATTCTCATGACTGGGCCGACTGGCAGCATCATGATTATGTGAAGAGACTCAGATTGTAAACAGCTTTAGTTTGCTTGGCTCCACAATCAACACTCTTGCTACCACCAGCCAGAAAATTAAGAGATGAATTGCATTGGGAAAGTCTGCTTTCAGAGACATCTCCAAAGTACTGAAGAACAACAATGTCAGTCTGGAGTCTAAGGTGCGCCTGATTCAGGCCATGATCTTTGCAATCACTTGCTATGCATCAGAAAGCTGGACGGTGACTAGGGATTATAGAAGGAGAATTGATGCCTTTGAGCTGTGGTGCTGAAGAAGAGTATTGAATACCATTGACTTCTAAGAGAAAACAGGTTCATCCTAGAGAGGATGTGGCCAGGCTGCTCCTTGGAGGCCAAGATCCTGAAGCTTTGTCTGACTGACATACTTTGGACATGCAAGGAGAGGGATGTCATGTTTGGGAGCATGGAGGGACAGGACAAAAGAGGAAGACCCTCAATGAGATCAATTGATTCAGTGATTGGGATAATAGGGGTAGATGTGTTAGAGATGATAAGATTGGTATAGGATAGAGCAGGGTTTAGGGCTGTTGTACACAGGGTCACTATGAGTTGGAGGCTACTCCATAGCACATAACAGCAACAACAACAATATGTCTAATAAGTATCCTAAAATATATAGGATACTCCAGCACTTCAATAACCCAATCACAATATTGGTAGAAAAAAAGAATAGACACTTAACCAAAGAAGAAAATTGACCAAGAAATACATGAAAAAATGTTCAAAATCTCTAGCGACTACTGTTGTTATGTGCCACCAAGTGGCTTGAGACTCAGGAAGCTCTGGTGGCCTAGTGGCAAGAAGCTGCACTGTAATCCCAGAGGTATGTAGGTCAAATCCAGCAGATGCTCTGCTGGAGGAGAGGCAATCTACTCCTGTACTAGTCAGATCCGATTTGATGGTACACACACACACACACACACACACACACACACACACACAAAGTGGCTTGAGACTCATAATGACTCTATGTACAACAGCACTGAAGCCCGCCCTAGATTCAAATAAACATAACAGTGAGACATCATTTTATCCCAGGAACAATAGCAAAGTTTAAAAGGACAACAGACAACAATTGCTGGCAAAGATATGGAGAGAACGGAACTCTCATGCACTGCTGATGGGATTTTCCTCCATTTATAATACCAATAGTGATATGTTATATTGTGGCCTCGTGGGAAGAAGCTGTGCTATTAACCCAAAGGTACATGGTTCTAATCTGCTCCATGGGAATAAGATAGGCAATCATCTCTTGTGTGATCTGCTGCCTCTGAAAACCCACTGGAGAGTCGGCAATAGGTCGGTTCTGACTCAATAGGACACAACAACAAGCAACAGTATTTAAGTAGTCTTGCAATTCTGATAGAAATCCTTTATAGACTGAGAAGCTCAGATAAAAAATACGGTTATTTTCAATGTGATTACACTTCCTGGCAACCCTATTTGTATTAGAATAAAACAGTGTTTATAGGATTTTCAGTGGCAGATTTATTGGAAAGTAGGAGACACTTCAGAAAATATACAGAAAGTCCAGTTGAAAATGACTCATAACTGACCCTCCAGCAGGTTTTTGGAGGATATGAGTTGCAAGCGTGGATGCACTCACCAGTTTATGCCAGGAAATTTTGAGGACAGCTACCTAGCTAACTGACTGGAAAAGATCTATATTTGTCCCCATTACCAAAAGATGGTAATCTAACAGAAGGTGGAAATTTTAGAATAAAATCTTTACTATTTCATGCAAGCAAAGTATTTCTGTAGATTATTTTAAAAAATGTCTAGAGCAGTACATTGATAGGGAACTACCAGAAGTTCACGCAGGATGTAGAAGAGACCACGGTGCTAGGGCTATCACTGCTGATGTCAGATGGATCCTAGCTGAACTAAAGATTACGAGAATAATGTCTATTGTGTTTTATTGACTACACAAAAGCATTTGACTGTGTGGGTCATGACAAATAATGGCTAAGATTGAGAAGAATGGGAATCCCAAAACACTTAATTATGCTAATATGAAATCTGTACCAAGATCAAGAAGCTGCTGTCCAAAGAGTGCAGGGGAATACTGCATGATCTAAAATCTGGAAGGGTGTGCATGAGGGTTGTGTCCTTTCTCCACACCAATTCAATCTGTATGCTGAACAAATAATTAAAAAAGTCAGACTTTACGAGGAAGAATGTGGCATCAGGATTGAAGGGAAAACTAATCAACAGCCTGCATTATGCAGATGATACAACTTTGCTTGCTGACAATGAAAAGGATATAAAATGCTTGCTATAGAAGATCAAGGTCTACAGCTTTCGGTATTACATCTAACATCAGGAAACAAAAGTCCTTAGCAAAGGACTAACAGTCAACATTATGAGAGATGGAGAAAGAATTAAGACTGTCAATGATTTAGTCTTCCTTGGATCAACAATCAGCAGAAGTCAGGAAATCAGGAGACGTATTGCACTGGGCAAGTCTGTTATCAGGGACTTCTCCAGAATACTGAAAAGCAGTGATGTCTGTTTGAAGACTAAAGGCATGCCTAATTCAGGCCACTGGCTGCTCAGTCACTTGCCATATATCAGAGAGCTGTAAAATGAATGATGATGACAGAAGAATAATCATGCCTTTGAGTTGTGGTGCTGGAGAAGAGTACTGAATATCCCATAGACTGCCAAAAGAATAAATAGGTATGTCTTGGAGAATGTACAGTCAGTGCGCCCCTTGGAGACAAAGATGATGAAGTTTCATCTTTCATATTTCAGACACATAGCTAGTATTCACTGGAGGTCACCATACTTGGAAAGATGGAGAATCAGCAAAGGAGAGGAAGACCTGCAGTAAGATAAGATTGATTGGTGACTTTAGCCATGGCTTGAGTGTTTCAGAAGTGGTGAGGATGGGATAGGATAAGGCAGAGTTCAGAGTGGCTGTTTATATGGTTGCTATGAGTCACACTCAACTTTACAGCCCCTAACAATAACAGCAAGCCAATTGCTTGGAAGACCACCCATATTTTGCCCTCAGAGTTGCTGGTGGATTAGAAATTTCAAAGACATTGTTTTTTAATTAGAAGTGCAACTTTATATAGATGATGGCAACTTTCTAGAGATAACTATATATAACTATACATATAAAACTATATATAAAATTATATACATATATATATATATATATAACTATACATATACACACACACACAAACACAGAGAGAGAGACAGGTATAGTTATATGACTTCATCTTGCCCTATCTTGAGCCAATCTCACTGTCTTTCATGAACCTACCTCTATTGTCACAGTTACTGTGCCAATTTATCACATCCAGAGTGTTCCTCTCCTGTACTGACCCTCCACCCTTTCAATAATGATGTCCTTCTCCAAGGACTAGTCCTTCCTTGCAACTTGTCCCAAAAATGCGAGACCGAGTTTCAAAACCCCTGCCCCCAAGGAGAAACCTGATTTCTCCTTCTCTAGGACAGATCCATTTATTCTCTTTGCAGCCCATGGTATGTTCAATGCTTTTCTCCAGCACCACAACTCAAAGGCATCAGTTCTTCTTCTGTCATTCTTATTCATTGTCCAGCTCTCTGAAGTATAGCAGGTAGTTGAGAAGACCATGCACTGGATGGATCAGGTGCACCTTAATCTCTAGGCTGAAATCATTGCTTTAGAACTCTGGACAGGTACCTGACAAGCAGATTTTGTAAAGCAACTCATCTTGAGCAAGATGAAACTCTTATAAACCTCAATCTTTTCTCTACCTATCATAATGTTGCCAAGTGGCCCAGATATAAGAGTCTTTGTTTCCTTGATGCTGAGATGAAATCCATATTGGCCTTTTACAGCAAATGCTTTGAGTCCTCCTCAGTTTCAGCAAGCACTTCTTCCAATCATGATGTCCTTTTCCAAGTCCTAGCCTCTTCTACCAACATGCTGAACATACAGAGTAGCTTTATTAGGTAAAGTCTCGTATGTCATAATGCATAACTAGCAGGTATAGTTAAGAAACGGTAAGAACTGTTTATATAAAAAAATGAATTGTATTTAACTGACACACTCAAATGGGACCAAAATTCTTTAACAATGACATAGTGGGAACTATATATAATCAGTGCATATTTCTCAATTCTATTTTGAAAGATTAAAGGATTAATTTCCTAACAATCTACCCTCCAATATAAATAAATGTAAACTCTGTATAAAATAAACTTAAGTATCAGAAGCCTCTAGGGTCTGAACAAATTTTATTAGCATTTCTGCAGGAATTGAAAGCTTGGAAGACAAGATCTTCGTGGGATTATTTTATAGTTTTGACACATTTGACCTCCAAACAACTGAAGTCCAAAAGGGAAAGCATGGCATCTTTCTAAACCATGGAAATAAGGAAAGGAATCTGAGACAATCAGATTCGATAAAGGGAGAAGAGAATAAGTAAGCCTATGTGTACCCTCGGCTGACTCCCAGCCTATATGTGGGAGGGGCTCAATTCAGAACTTTCTGAAGGGAATTGTAAGTTGTCACTTATACGTGTGATGGAGATTGGATTCTGAGACAAAACCATTATAAAACAGAAACATACAAAGGGGAAAAAAAGGTCAATATTATTTAGAAGAATATAACAAATATGTTGTCAAGGATCTCTCCAGAGTGCTAAAGAGCAATGATGTTAGTCCAGAGACTAAAGTGTGCCTGACTTCACAATTACTTGCTATGCATCAGAGACCCGGACAATGACTAAAAATAACAGAAAAATTGACATCTTTGAGTTCTGGTTCTGGAGAAGAGTACTGAACATACCATGGACTGCCAAGAGAATAAAGAGGTCTGACCTACAAAGGGTGAAACCAAGCTCCTCCTTGGAGGTAAAGATTTTGAAACAATCAAATTTTAAGACACAATGAAATTGGCTCAAGGTAGGGCAAGGTTCAGAGCTATTGTATATGGGGTCGCTATGAATCACAGGTGACTTGACAGCACAAAGCAACCACAACAATAACAACATAACAAATCTACTGTGAAAGATCTCTCCAGAGTGGTAGAGAGTAATGATACCAGTATAGGTACTATGATGAGCTCAGTCCAGGCCATGGTCTTTTCAATAGCTTGCTATGCATCAGAGAGTAGGACAATGCATAAGGATGCCAGAAGAACAACTGATGCCTTCAAGCTGTGGTCCTAGAGAAGAGTTCTGAACATATCACAAACTGCCAAGAGAAAAACAGCTGTTTTGGAGAGAGTGAAACCGGGATGCTCCCCAGAGGCAAGAATTTTGAAGTTCTGTTTCACATACTTTGGGCATGTTGCCAGGAAGGACCAATCATCATGCTTGGAAGGGTAGAGGGTTAACGCAAGAGAGGAAGACCCTAGATGAGATGAATTTACCCAGTGCCTGTGGCACTGGGGTCAAGTATCAGATACTGTGAGGTTGGCTCTGGATAGAGCAGGATTCAGAGCTATTGTTCATAGGGTTTCTAAGAATCGTACATAATGCGACGGCACACACAAATAATAAAACATAATATCACGTCACTGAGGTGCAATCCCAAATCACTCAACATTTTAAAAGTCAAGATAATGGACTCCAAAGAAAAAGCAATCAACAGATGTCAGCTCTAAGGTAAGTGTGATGTTGAACTTACCAGAGAAGGATTTTAAAGTACTAATTAAAAAAATACCTGAAATGAAGACAAGGAAAATAAACCCACACTTAGTAATCCACTAAAACCAGTTGCTGTTGAGTCATTCTTACTCATGGAAAATTCCATGCATCCTTTGTAGTGATTTGCATGATTTTCTATAGTGGGTTTCCAGGCCTTTCTTTTTGAGGCACTTATCGATCAGCATGAACCTCTAACTTGATGGCTGACTTTGTCAGCAGTGGTTATAATGGTACACAAGAGTTGTTGCATAATACCTTATGACTGGCAAAGTGTAAAATATTTTTTAGCTGGTTTATAGGAAGAAACATGGCAGGTGTAATGGAAAAATGTTTGGTTGCTAACTGAAATGTTGACATTTCAAACTAACCATCTATCCACTCTGTGGGGAAAGATGTGGCATTCTGCTTCCATAGACTTTATAGCCTTGAACACATAATGAACCAGTTATACTTTGTTTAATAATGTTACTATAAGTAAAAAATGACTTGCGGCAATGGGTGTGGGTTTGAGGTTTTTATGTTTGTTTTTTTGCCTTTAAAAAAAAAAAGGTTTGGCCTTTACAGAAGAAAGTATCTTAGTTGAACACAAAAGACCTTCCATGAATTGACTCTGTTTCCTGCTGTTGTTGCTTGACATCAGGTCTCATCTCATTCAATGACAACCTTAAATATTGTGGTTTTAAGCGTTTACTGTTCAAAATGTCTGACTTTCAGGACCAGAGATTCTTAGACCAGCCAGTCCAGGGCCTATGGGAACAGGTACCATAACAACCACAGTGGAGACTCAGATATCTGATGTAAGATGGGGTAGACTTTGGGAATGTCACACCATTGAACCAGAGCTACTGGTCTTCTGCACAAGTTTGTTGGAGGACTTTGTGGAGAGTCATAAATGGCAGAGCTGAGACTTTGTAATACTGGTCTAGAGCTGGGAGGCTCAAGGCTAGGTGCCTTCAAGCACATTTCAGACACTGTCCTGACCGAGTGACTGTATTCTGCGACTAACCTAAATTAGAGACTTCTGACTTCCCTAATAGGGTTTTGTGTGGTCTTTAAGCTATAGCAATGGGTTTTGGACACAGTAGAACAGTAAGATTGAAGTTGTGATGAGCAGAATAAGGTGAGAGAAAGTGGGAGACATGTCTGGCCCCATGGGGATTGGATTTTTTTTTTTTGTTGATGCTGTTGACTGGCACAGTTTCCCGTTGTGAAGTTGATAAAGTGAAATATGATCATCCTCGCATGGCCCTTGCACTTCTTACACACAAAATACAACAAAATGTGGTTTAATTTTAAACTACCATTAATCATCACTGATATGTTTGAGTATATTAAGGCAGACTACCTCAAGTCAATCTACCTCAGTAAAAGTATCCCTTATATTTGACAAACCAAAACTCACCTATGATTCTATGAAAACAACGCTAAACTACTTGCAGGTCCTGAGATAAAAAAAGGAAACTGAAGATTTTCCTTGCAAACAGAGACCAGTCAGGATGCCCACTGTAAACCAATTCTATTCAATATTGTATTGCAAGTACTTGCCAGGCCAATATGACAAAAGAAGGAAATAAAAGGCATCTAGATTGGCAAAGAGATGGTACACAGAAAACCCCAAGGACTCAACAACAACAACAACAACAACTACAACAAACCTGTTAAAACAAAGAGACCAATTTAGTAGAGTGTCAGGATATAAGATCAATATCCAAAAAAACAGTGGGATTCCTCTACAGTAATAGAGACCTCAGAGTAGGAAACCAAGAAAGCAACACAATTTACAATAACCAACCATAAACTGTGATACTTGGGAATGAAACTAACTAGAGACACAAAAGACCTGTAAAAAAACCCTCTAAAAATCCCATTTCTCCAAGACACAATAAAAGACATAAAGAAATGGAAAAAAAATTTCCCTGTTCATGGATAGGAAGACTCAATATTGTGAAAATAACAATCCTACCAAAAGCAATCTACATGTTCAACGCAATTGCAATACAGATACCAAATTCATTTTTCAAGGAGATAAAAAGGGAAATGGTCAAGTTTATTTGGAGAGTAAAGAGACCTGAATAAGCAAAACACTTCTGAGAAACAAAAATGAAGTGAGAGGCATAGCACTCCCTGACCTCAAAAATTGCTACAATTGTTTCTCGGCCTTTTAGCTAAGATCAAGTGTAGTGTCTGTTCTTAGCAGGTAAATATCTGACACATTCTCTATCTGAAGACAGTATATTACATAGATTTTGAGCGCTATCTCCATTGACTCCACACATCGACCTGGTATTGCAGTACTTCCAGGAACGGTGCATTCCTCTCAGGGAAGGGTGGGGGGAACCTACTACACAGTGGTAGTAACCAAAACAGCATGGTACTGGTACAATGACAGGCACACAGACCTATGCAACAGAATTGAGAACCCAGAAATGGATCCATCTAAGGTCAACTGATATTTGACAAAGAAATAAAATCTATCAAATGAGGAAATGACAACCTCTTTCACAGATGGTGCTGGCAAAACCGGACTGCTACCTGCAGAAAGCTGAAACAAAACTCACATCTCATGCCATACACAAAAATCAACTCTGGGTGGACTAAAGACCTGGGAGTAAAGCCCCAAACCATAAAGTTTATCAGAGACAATCTGGGATCCAGCTTAGACTGCTTAGTCTATGATATAAAGAGACTACCAAATACAGTCAGAAATGCACAATCTGGAGAGGATAAAATTGGTGAATGAGACCTTCTAAAGATTAAATCTCTGTGCATATCAAAACCTTTTTCCAACAGAAAAACTGATTGGGGAAAATCTTGTGGCAATACCATTTCAGACAAGAGTCTTATAACAAACATTTACAGAATCCTAAAGGGTCTCCACAAGAAAAAGACTGATAACACAATTACAAAATGGGCAAAAGATATGGAAAGACTTTTCATGGAGGAAGATAGTCAGATGGCCAACAGACACATGAATAAATGCTCAAAATCACTGGCAGTAAGAGATGCAAATCAAAACCACAATGAGATACCATTTCACCCCAGTAGCAGTATCAAAGTTTAGCAGGGCAGCAAGTAATACATTTTGGAGAAGATGTGAAGAGATAGGAACTCTTATATATTGTTGGTGGGATTGTAAAATGGTACAACCACTCTGGAAGGTAGTTTGGCATTTCATCAAAAAGCTAAACACAGAAATTCCGTAACCTAGCTATGCCACTGCTTGGAATATACCCTGAGAAAATGAGCACTGAGGTATGAATGGAAACTTGTACACCAGTGTTCACAGCAGTAGTATTCACTATCACAAGAACATGGAAACAGCCCAAATGTCCAACAACATGAGAATGGATTGAGAAATTATGGTACATTCACATGATGGAACACTATGGAGCATGCAGGAGAAAGTATTTTGTAAATCATATCCTAACTTGAGAGGGACTGGAGAGCATTATGCTAAGTGAACTAAACCAGCTCCACAGGACAACTATCATGTAAGATCATTATTGCAGAAATAGGTAACTAGTAAAACGTGTATTAGGATTGAAGCAGGGGAGAGCTGGAGCAGAGGCGTAAGGATGGGCTGGGATGCAGGAGTAAACACACAGTCACACAATTTGATGGGTGTAGGGAGGGGTGAGTAAAGAAAATGCAAAAGATCCAGTGTGAAAAACAACATATATGAATTTTGTAAGTAAACCAGCATAAATGAAAATTTTATATTAGGGAAAAAAGGAAGCTGAGGTGGTAAAATGGCTAATTGTCTGCATAACTGAAAAGTTAGTGATTTGAAATGACCAAGCAATTCTGCGGCAGAAAGACCTGCCAATCATCTCCCATAAATATTACTTCAGTCATGAAACCTTGTAGGGAAAATTCCACTCTTACAGGGACATTAGGAGTGAAATAAACTCAGCAGGGCCTGACAATGAAAAGAACATTACAACATTTGGTTATTGTTGCCGTTAGGTGCCATCGAGTGGACTATGATTCAGAGCCACCCTAAGAATAGCAAATTTGAACTTTGCCCTTTCTTGCACCATTTTTACAATCTTTTATATACTTGAGCCTGTTGTTACAGTCACTATAGATCCATCTCCCTGAGAGTTTTCCACTCTTTCTCTGACCTTCCAACATGCCTAGCATGATGGCTTTTTTCCAAGGACTGACATCTCCTTACAACACATTCAAAGTATATGAAATGATGTTACAACATCCTTGCCTCTGAGGAGACCCCTTGTTGCATTTCCTCGCAGACAGATTTGTTTCTCCTTTATTAGAAATAATAAAGAAAGAGTAGCTTTGAGGAGGAAGAGAAGGCTCTTAAGGACCCAACATATATTCATGTAAAATAAATAAACAGTCTAAATTTAGAGCAGAGGCTTGTGCCAGACACATAAATTTAGGAATCATCACCATCCAGCTAGTATTTAAAGGTTTATGCTTGGGTAATCTTAGCAAATAAATTACTACAGAAGATAAAATGGCCAAGTGATCCCTGGGAAAAATCCAAATTTTAATAAAGTTAATCAGCTTAGAAGAAATCTAAAAAAAAAAAAAAAGAAGAAGAAGAAGAAGATGATGAGGATATGGGAACAGTGAAGGAGACAAATACACTAAAAGACTATGATATCCTAAAAACCAAACCCCCCAAAAAATATTTCTGAAAGGAAGGTGCCAAAAGATTCCTCAGCAATTTAAGCCCTGAGAATGAGTCAGTGATGAGATGATAAGAACAGTTTTGATGGTGAGACAAAACTCAAATAGAAGCCGTTTCAGAAGAGAATGAGGAAGGAGCTCTGCAAGCTGTGCTGCTATTCTGAAGGTACATGGTTTGAATCCACCAGATGCTCCACTGGAGAAAGGGGGCAATCTCCTCCTGTACCAGTCAGGTCAGGCACACAACAACAAGAACAATTTAAAAGAGAATGAGGTGACAGGCTTGCAAGGATAACCCTTGTAAAGAATGTGAGATAAGGACAATACAGACGCCAGCTCACTGTCTTGGTTTAGTTGACACAGTGGCAATGATGTGGGTCTTGGAGGCTGTAATTATAACAAGAGGAGGCTGCCCATCTTTCCCCATAGGAGCAGTTGGATTCAAGACACCAGAGTGGTGCAGTTTGGGTAAGCAGTGCAACTTTTTATGGTGATGATGCCAACTGATCGAATCCACAAGCACTTCCATGGAAGAAAGATGGATAGTCTCCTCCCATGTGATTAAACTGCCTCTGAAATCTCACTGGAAGATCAAGTATGAGCAGTTTCTGACTTAATGGTATTGTTGTTGTTGTTGTTATGTGCCATCGAATCGCTTGCTACTCATAGCAACCCTATGTACAATAGCCCTAAACCCTGCTCTGTCCGTCCTGTGCCAATCGCACTGTCTCTGACACTCCCATGCCGATTGCCCAAGTCACTGAATCAATCCACCTCATAGAGGGCCTTCCCTTCCAGCACTGTCCCTCCACCCTCCCAAGCATGATGTCCTTCTCCAAGGGCCAGTCTCTCCTTACAACATGTCCAAAGTATGTAAGACGGAGCCTCAGAATCCTTGCCTCCAAGGTGCAGCCTGGTTTAACCCTTTCCAGGATGAATCTCTTTGTTTTCTTAGCAGTCCATGGCACCCTCAATACTCTTCTCCAGCACCACAGCTCAAAGGCATCAATTCTCCTTCTATCCTCCTTAGTCATTGTCCAACTCTGATGCATGACAAGTGATAGCAAAGCCCCTGGCCTGTATCAGACGCACCTTAGCCTCCAGAGAGACATTGCTCTTCAGGACTTTGGAGAGGTCTCTAACAGCAGACTTTCCCATGACAATATGCCTTTTAATTTCCTGGCTGCTGGTGCCAAGGGTGAGGAACCAGAGCCAAGGAAGAGGAAATAGACGATTTTTACCAACTTCTGTCGTTGGAGATCAATTGAACATGCAATCAAGTTTCATTGATAATAATGGGTGACAGGAATGCAAAAGTTGGGAACAGAGAAGAAGATTCAGTAGTTGGAAAACATGGTCTCGGTGACAGAAATGGAGCTGGAGAGAGAATGACTGAATTTTGCACATTCAATGACTTATTCATAGCAAATACATTTTTAAGAGACATAAACGCAGGTTATATACATGGATTTCACCTGATGGTATGCATAGGAATCAGATGGGTTACATCTGCAGAAAGAACCACTGGAGAAGCTCAGTAACAGCTGTGAAAACTAGGCCAGGAGCTGATTGTGGAACAGACCACCAACTACTCATATGCAAGTTCAAGCTGAAGCTGAGGAAAATTAAATTGAATCCACGAGAACCAAAATATGACTTTGAGTTCATCCCACCTGAGTTTCAGAACCATCTCAGGAACAGGTTTGAGGCCTTGAACACTAATGAGCGAAGACCAGATGAGTTGTGGGAGGATATCAAGGGTATCGTGCAGGAAGAGTGTAAACGGTCATTACAAAGACAGAAGAGGAAGAAAAGACCAAAATGGATGTCAGAAGACACTCTGAAAATTGCACTCCAGCACAGAGAAGCCAAAGCACAAGGAAGAATTCAAGATACTAAAGAGTTGAATAGAAGATTTCAAAAGGCAGCACGGGATGACAAAGTAAAATATTACAATAAAATGTGCAAGGAGTTGGAGTCAGAAAATCAAAAGGGCCGAACTCACTCAGCATTTCTTAAGCTCAAGGACCTGAAGAAAGAATTCAAACCTCGAGTTGATATAATCAAGGATGCTTTAGGCAGAATATTAAATGATCCAGGTAAGTATTAAAAGAAGATGGGAAGAATATACTGAGTCACTGCACCGAAAGGAATTGGCAGACACAGGAGAACTTCATGAAACAACAAATGAGCAAGAGCCTATGGTGATGAAGGACTTAACAGTATATAATGACAAAAACATGCCACATGCCAATTTAAGTAAATGTTATTTTATCAAAAGGAAAAGGATGTGCAGGGCTAATCATGGAGTTATACAACTTCATAGGTGGTAGGGGGTGAGGGATATGGGAAGAATCTGTTTTTTAAAACAATGGGTTTGAGTTTTGTAAATAAACTAGTATAAAACTAAAAAAGTCAACTTAGGGAAGGGGAAAGGAGGGAGGGAGGTAAAATATGCAACAATGAATGAATGAAAATCTAACTTTTTATTCTTATTCATTTCAATAAAACTTTATACAGAAACTTTGGATTTCCATTGTTGCACTTTTCTCCCTGCCTACCCCTACCCCCGCCCCAAGCTGGCTCTTCTCTTTGAAAAGTAAAAGAAAAATTATTTCATCGTTATATAATCCCTACCCCCAAGTCCACTCCACTATGCAGCCTTCGTTCTGGACTCCTGTCATGACAATAATACCTAACCACATATCCCTTTTAAACAGTTCTTTCTCTCATCTGTTTTAATGCAGTATACCTTATTTATTCCATCCTTCTCAGTCTCCCCCCAACCCTGATGTCAGTCCATTCTACAACAGTGGCACTATGCAGTATTTGTCTTTTTGTGATTGAGATATTTCACTCAGCATAATATCCTCCAAAGTCACACATTTTGAATAATATTGCATGAGTTCCTTGTTTTTCAATGCAGCATAGTATTCCATTGTGCGAATATATCACAGCTTCTCTATCCATTTGTTGATGGGCACTTGAGTTGTTTCCAACTCTTTGCCATTGTGAACAAAGCCACAATAAACATGGATGTGTATATATCTGCTAGGGTGGCAGTTATGGTTTCTTTGGGGTAAATTTCCAGTAGTGGAACTGCTGGGTCAAATGGTGTTTCTATTTGCAACTTTTTGAGGAAGCACCATACAGCCTTCCATAGTGGTTACACCATTTTACACTCCCACCAACAGTGAATAAGGGTTCCAGTTTCTCGACAACCTAGCCAGCATTTGTTGCTTGCTGTTCTGTTAAATTTTGCTATTCTTACCGGGATGAGATGGTATCTCATAGTTGTTTTGATTTGCATCTCTTTTAGAGCTAGGGATTTTGAACATTTCTCCATGTGTTTTTTTTTGCCATCTAAGTTTCTAATGAGATAATTCAGAATGAAAAAGTTCATATAGTTTTGAGCTGGCATCCAGACAGCAGCCTTCCTATGCACAATGGAATATAACACCTGGTTCTATGTTATCTTCACAACAGTTTGTTGATTCCATCACTAGGATCAATGGTGTTTTCATCGGCTGATTTTTAGAAACAGATGTTGAGGCCTGTCTCTTGAATCCTTCATAATCCAGAAGCTCCACGACAGTCTGTTCAGCACATTGTCACAGGATGCAAGCCTCCACTGTCCAATGGGTGGAGGCTGTGCATACATGCACTGACCAGGAATTAAACCAGGTCTCATGGATGGAATACAAGAATGCTACAACAGTCTATCAATTCTCCTAGAATGAAACTGTTTTTGTTGTTGGGCACTGTTGAGTATGATTCATAGTGACGCCATGGACAATAGATCTGAGCCCAGCTGTGTTCTGTGGCAGCCTCAAGATCCTGACATTGATGTAGTCACTGCTTCGATCCAGCCCGCTGAGGGTCTTCCTCTCCAACACAAGGTAATCAACTCAGAGAGATGTTTTGATGGAAATAATCCTAAATATATCTGTTTATCTGTCCCTTGCTAAAGCTGGTTGATGAAGGAGCCTAGACATGTATTTTGCTTTAGGCATGATGTTCAGCAATTAGCCTGATTAGTTCATGAATTTAGGATCATTCAAGTTCTTCCATTTTTCAATCACTTTGGATAAATTGTACTAGAAAATGTATTCCTTTTATAAAGGCTTTCATAGAGGCTTCTACATTTTAAGCATAAAATTGTTCATAATATGATTTTATATTTAATCTCCACTTCAACTAAATTATTCTGCCTTCTAAATCATGACCCTAGACTTTATATGTTTTGCCACTGCTTTTCTTTTCACACTTCATTAATTTTTCCTCTCATTTTTGTTATCTATTTACTTCTAATTCATTTGATTGGCTATGTTGTTCTCCTTCCAGTGTTTTAATTTTGACAACTCTAAAAGTTTGAGCCTGACCTCTTACCAACACTGGTCTTCCTTTGTTCTTTTTTAAAGAATCTAATATGTTAATTATTACTTTTATATGCTAAAAAAAAAGCCAAGATGTTCCCAAAGATGAAAGGAAGTTTAGAAGAAGTATTTCGGAGCAGAATGATGTTTGTGTGATAGTAGGGCAGGTATAGACAAAAGACCAAAAGAAAGGCCTGCCCACCAAGGGGATTTAGTTTGTGAAGTGTGTGGGGACTGTAGATCATTGGGAAAAGGCATTACGTTCCACAAATGATAGTGGTTCAACTGGAAATACGGATTATACCTTTGAAACCAGATAATAAATAGATTGAGAAAATTAATGCAAACAAAGCATAAAAAATGTCAAGAATATCTTTATAACTTAGAGGTAGGGTAGATCCTTAAGCATGACATAAAATAGAAAAAAAATCCTAACAAATTCATTTGACATTAAAAGCACTTTGCTTAAAAAAAAAAGCCTACTAAAAACCAAAGAATTAAATTGAAATAATAAGCTGCAAACTTGAAAAGGATGTTTCTATTACAAATGATATCTAGATTATAACAGAAAGCACTCCTTACAATCAGTATGCGCTGTGGTGGCCTAGTGGCAGAAAACTGCAGTGCAATCCTGAAGGTTCACGGTTTGAGTCTGCTTGTTGCTCTGCAAAAGAAAGAAGGGCAATCTCCTTCCATGCGATTAACTGCCTCTAAAAACCCACTGGAGAGTTTGCAATGTGTTGGTTCCAACTCAATGGCACACTACACCAGCACTACCAACAGCGGCCTAGTCTATAGGAAGTTCTGCTAACCCAAAACTGCAACTGCTCTCTGGCAATTTGAATGTATCAGCTGCTCCAAGGGAGAAAGATGCCAATTTTTCTTGTGGTTTACAGACTCTGAAAACCTATCATTGGGTTCTGATGCATGCCTTTCTTTATTTTAAACCATATAATATTCTCTCGTTCTGAGAAGTCCTTACATTATGAAGTTCCAATGAGAGAGAGAGAGAGCACGAGAGAGAGAGCGCGCGCTGAAAATGTAAGGAGAAACCTATAGTGGGGCAAAAGACCATCAATATTCTGTGTGGGATGCTAGTGCATGTTTTACAGAAAACAGAAGACTTTGCTGACTTTTAAAATATGGTTAGGATAGTGAGGGACTGTATATAGGTTTGTAAGGAGGCTTCTTGCTCCTTCTGTCTGTCACACTGATGACTCATAAGGAATTATTCTTGATGCTTGAACACCTTTTCAAATAATTTCCTGTGCCGCTAACCCGTTCCATTGGCCTCTGGAACTACTCCATCCATTCCTCTCTCCACTGAGTTCCTGGATTGGAGAGCTAGAGTATCTAGTGCACAGCTTCCTCCTAGACTCCCAGCCATCTCAACATGCACTACCTGCCACAAGAAATGCTGGCCAGAAACCTGCCACAACAAAGTCCTCCTAGCCCATTCCAAATTAAAATGTCCACTGCACACAATCTTTCCTCTCTCCCCAAATGTAGTCCTGTCACCAAATTCCTTCCCAAGTTAGAAATTAAGAGTTTTTAAGAAATACTTTCTGTCCATTTATCCACATAGTACTGTGGATAAATCCTGTGCCACTGACTTGATTAAAACTCATGGGGATGTGTAGAACAAAGAAGGATTTCCCCTATGGAGTTTTCAAGTCCATAATTCTTTACAAAAGCACACTGTCTTACCATCCTTCTACAGACAGAACAGCTGGTGGATTCAATCAACCACCCTTCTGGTGCTCTAAGATAACTTATCTAAGAGCTCAGAATAAAGAATTTCATTGTGGAAAGCAGAATAATGCTCTCCAAAGATGGCCACATCCTTCTCATCATTACCTGTGAATATGTTGTGCTATATGGCAGAGCAGAATTAACCTTACAGATAGAATCAAGCTTGCTTATTAGTTAATGTGAAGAGAGGAGGATTGTCCTGGATTATGTGGGTGTATTAAATGTAATCACAAAGTCCCTAAAGAGTGGCAGGAGAGGTAGAACATGAAAGTCACAAGATGTGAGGGCAAGGTCAGAGTGATGCAATGTTAAAGTCTCAGCCTATACTGCGGAACTTGAAGGTTAGTGGGAGGGAAAACACGTCAAGGAATGTGCATGGTTTCCAGAAGTTATAAAAAACACAAGTATACGTTATTTCTTCACTAGACCATCCCAAAAGAAATGCTGTCCTTCTAAGAACTTGATTGTAGCCCAAAAAAAAGATCTATGTTAGACCTCTAATGACCAGAAATACAGCATGAGAAATTGTTGTTTTTCATCCATTAATTTTGGTCATCTGATAAAGAATAGAAATCCAGTACAGCAACAGACTGTAAAAGAGGAGAACCAGCTTAGAGAAATTTTAAAATGCTGTCTAGGTTGATCAGAAAACCAATTCTGTATTTGGAAGTGAAGAGATGGTCTAGGAGGTAGACCTTTCTTCCTGACAACAGTCCTGATCTAGAAAGTACTTTCACACTGCCATTGAGTTGGATCCAAATCATAGGTCACCCTTTCTTAGATTTTGGAGGCTATAAATTGCATGAACCTTTCCCATCTTTCTCTCAAGGTGCATTAGAAAATTCAAACTGCCAGAGAGGCACTGTCTTTGGGTTGTTGTTATGTGCCGTCAAGTCGCCTGCGACCTAAACTCCGCTCTGTCCTGTGCCAATCGCACCGTCTCTGACACTCCCATCCCAATTATCCCAGTCACTGAATCAATCCACCTCATATAGGGCCTTCCTTTCCTGCGCTGTCCCTCCACCCTCCCAAGCATAATGTCCCTCTCCAATGGGTCTTTGGGTTAGAAGTACAATTTCATATGAACGAGAGCTCCCTGTGCTATGAAAATGAAATAGACAATACACACTCATCATACAAAACACCAGGATAGACCTCAACCTGAATAGGATCTAGAAGAGAAATGCTCTTTAATGTCTTGGTTCTTACACCTCATTATATAATAAAACCACCAGGTTTCCCATTTACAGCTAGGCATGTCTGATTACCTAAAATACAGAAATTCTTACTGGTTCAACATCCATAAATCATCTTTTTAGGGAAGAGGAGGTTGTTGGATCTTATATGAATTGATATGTACTGTTTCAAGTAATTACTTAAAACTATTGTATTTGATACATTATTTAACACCATTCTATTTGATACATTTGTCCATTTCTATTTGATACAAACCATGTGATTCAACACATTGCACCAATAGCAAAGTTCAAAGGCATTGATTCTCCTTTGGTCACTCTTCTTGGCTGTTCAACTTTCAAGTGTATATATAGCAACTGAAAATAGCATGGCTTAGGTGAAGTGTGCCTTAGTGTTTAAACTGGACTTTCTCTTTAGCACTTTAGACATGTGACTGGCAGAAGATTTTTCCCACCACAATACTTACTATCTTTTGATATCTTGACTGCTGCTACTATGGGTACCATACTTTTTATAAATGGAAGGGAAAAAGCAAATAAGCACTTATCATACCATAACAATCTTCACACTCCATAGAAAGGTAGAGCAACTGGTTTAAAAGTACAAATGTATTAAACCAAATGAACGAAAACGAGCATCTAATGTGCTGTGGTGACTGGCTTTTCCCTCCCTAGAATGTTGAGAATTTCATGTCTGCAATAAGACAATACATTTCTCATTATGCATTTTTGCAGAAGCTGGTAATTGAGCAGTTGAAAGTCTGATTTCAGTAAATATATCTTTCAAAGCCATCAGCAAATTCTCTGCTCTGATTAAAGGAAGGGAGAAAAATAATATCGCACATTTGTTTATTTCCAATAAAGTTGCACATCTAAAGGGGTCAGGAAAAAAATTCCGTTAACTCTACTGTTAAGAGTCTCACTCATCAAGTGCACTTGTTGGCACAAGGGGTATCCTCTATAGTACAAGTCTGAGGGGTCCCTAATTATATTGCAAGTGGACAGAGCATTCTTTAAAAATGCTTTCTAACTTTGGTCACACGGACACTAGGCTGCAGTTGTGACTGAAAGCTTAAGCTGAACACTGATGTTTTACTCCTTCATGTTCATAAAAAGATTAGATCAGAATGAATATGGGGAAAGAAGAAGAAGAAAAAACAAACCAGCTACAAACCCAAGCTGCCCTGGGTGATAAAGCAAGTGTTTAATTAGCATTAGTGCAGTAATGGAGTAAAAAAGTTCACTGTATTAAGTTATTTCTCTTGCAGCTTTATTTCTGGCATTAAAAGAAGTAAGGTTGTAATATGTTCCCATTAAGCCTACAAAAGCCCTGTATATATCCTGTGTACTTAAAACGGACTAAGATGCCTTAATTTAGAAACCCTCCAATGATTAGCAAGTGATACAATTTATAGCCAAATACAATTCCTTTAGGAATCACATCAAGAATGTCTTGGATGGCCTCCCATTATCCTGATAGACTACCTATTGGCTTTGACAGAAAGCAGGACTGCCTGCATCAGAACCACATATATGTGCCACCATTTTTTTTAAAAACACACAAAACAATGTCATGTTAAAACACTTTTTCTTTAAAAAATGCTTTTAAGAGCCTTGAATTCATTCTGCTCAGGAGTCCAAGAAGCTTTCCTGTAATTTTGAAACATTTATCAAAGAAGAAACCTCCCAAAGGGTCTTCATGTGTGTGTGTGTGTGTGTACACACACACACACACACACACATATAGATATATACACTCACTCTCTCTCAGTTATATCTTTGTCTCTCTCAGTTATATCTCTTAGGCTCACCAAAATACAGGTTCAAATACAGAACTAGTGATTACAAATGTGATGTTTTGGCCTGTTAAGTTCAACATCTGATGCCTCACATAAATAAATGTGTTAATGGTGGAAGAGACGCCAAAAGTGACTTTTAAGACACTGCTTGGATTGTGATGTCTTTAAATTTCAAACAAAAACCAAAATGGGCATAATTGCATGATTAGAATATTAAAGCTTCCTCAAATCTTTTAAATACACAATGAAAATATTTTAAGAAGTCTTTTAAAACCCAAAAGGCAGATGTTCAGGTAAAACCAATGCCAAGAGATTGTTTATTTTAATAAAGCTATTATATGCACAGTCCCAAATTAGAAGTGGCACCAAGGCCAGGGGATGCCTAAACCATCACCACCTGTTTGCCTTGAAAAATCAATTAAAGTCACACATTCACAGAACTCCCTTTCTGACCAATAAAAGTTATACAGCTTTATCATGACACACCAGAGTGGCTCAAAGGGACTGTTCTTTAAACCTAAATCTTAGTCTCACATTACTTAGCTATTCATATTCATATACGCTAACCACAGTAAAAGCAGCCTTCAGGGGAGTGCAGAAATGGGAGGGAGGACATGAGAAGTGGAGAGGGAGAGAGAAGGCTCCCTCCATCCGCTGGTTTCACACAAAGAGTCATACCTCTTTTTGGTGAATTCCAATAATTTCTTCAAAGGCTCTTCCCCCCGCCCCCCTCTTTTCTTCTTTCTTCCTTTAGAACAGAATTCTGATGCTACATTTTCTGTGCACTAGAAGAGATCCAACTTTTTGAGTTGAAAGCAAGGGCAGGGAAGCCATCCCAAGTGTTTTAGTAATTAAACGAATATGCATAATGAACCATATGCCCAAAGGGCCTGTTCTTCATGTGGGCCAGATTTTTGTTTGAATTTTTAATTTTCATATACAGATGAGACATTCAGTGTAATCTACAGAAAGTGTGAGATAGAATGCAAGAAGAAAGTGCGAGGGACAGTTCACTGAGGAGTGGGGACAGGAAAGACCAGAGAAATTCTCTTCTGAAGACAGTGGTTCAAATATGCTTCTTCCCCTCCAGCCATTGTTCTGCTCATCTGCTCAGAGTTTTGGAAGAAACGTAACAGACCTCCCTGACAGTACGAGTAAAATACTGTGCCATCATCCACAAAGTGTGAAAGTGCCATGGGGCAAAGTAGGATTTCTTTTTTTAATATATATATTTTTTTAAATTTATTATTAATTTCAATGAAAATTTACAGAGACTTTGGATTTCCATTCATTCACTGTTGCACTTTTCTCCCCTCCCAATCCTCCCCCCTAATACACTACCCTCCTGGAAAAGTAAAAGAAAAATTCTTTCATTGTTTTACAGTCCCTCCCCCCAGGTCCACTCCACAATACAGCCTTTGCTCTGGACTCGTGCCATGACAAAAATACCTAATAATTTCCCCTCTTAAACAGTTTTCTCCCTCATCTGTTTCAATGCAGTATACATTACTGAACCCATCCTTCTCAGTCTCCTCCCAACCCCGAGGTCAGTCCTGTTTTCCAACAGTGGCACCATGCAGTATTTGTCCTTTTGTGACTAAAATACTTCACTCAGCATAATATCCTCCAGGGTTACCCATTTTGAATAATATTGCATGAGTTCCTTGTTTTTTAATGCAGCTTAGTATCCCATTGTGTGACTATACCACAGCTTCTCTATTCATTCATTTATTGATGGGCACTTAGGTTGTTTCCAACTCCTTGCTATTGTGAACAAAGCCGCAATAAACATGGGTTTGCATATATCTGCTTACATGTAAGTTATGGTTTCTTTGGGGTATATTCTCAGTAGTGGGATTGCTGGGTCAAATGGTATTTCTATTTGAAAAAAAATTTACACTTAACAGACTGACAACCATCTAGGATTACAGGGAATTAGTTCCTTCTCCAAGTCTCTTTCAGAAGTACTTAAACAATATATTGCACATACACTACAGGCCGTGTATAAATTCAATCTGAATTGATCTAATGATTCTATGAGGAGAAATGTGGGGTCAAGATTGGTGGACAATCTATCAACAATCTGTGTTATGCAGATGACACAACCCTGCTTGCTGAAACTGAGGAGGAACTGAAGCACCTGCTGCAGAGGGTCAAGGACTGCAGCCTCCAATATGGATTGAGGCTCAATGTCAAGAAGACAAAGATTCAACCACTGGGCCAATTGGAAGCATCAGGGTGGATGGTGAAGAGATTGAGATTGTTTACAGCTTTAGTTTGCTTGGCTCCACGGTCAACACTCTTGGCACTAATAGCCAGGAAATTAAGAGGCTCATTGCCATGGGAAAGTCTGCTGTTAGGGACCTCTCCAAAGTACTGAAGAGCAATGGTGTCTCTCTTGAGACTAAAGTGCATCTGATACAGGCCATGGTCTTTGCAATCACTTGTTATGCATCAGAGAGTTGGACAATGACAAGGAGGACAGAAGGAGAATTGATGTCTTTGAGCTGTGGTGCTGGGGAAGAGTATTGAGAGTACCATGGTCTGCTAGCAAAACAAACAGATTCATCCTGGAAAGGGTTAAACCAGGTGGCGCCTTGGAGGCAAGGATTCTGAGGCTCCGTGTAACATACCTTGGACATGTTATAAGAAGAGACTGGTCCTTGGAGAAGGACATCATGCTGGGGAGGGTGGAGGGACAGCACAGGAGGGGAAGACCCTCTATGAGGTGGATTGATTCGGTGACTTGGGTAGTCGGGATGGGAGTGTCAGAGACAGTGCGATTGGCACAAGACAGAGCAGAGTTTAGGGCTGTTGTACATAGGGTCGCTATGAGTTGCAAGCAAGTCGACGACACATAACAACAACAATGATTCTTATTTCTCAATGATGCAACTGTGCATGTTGTTGGTATGTGCCATCCCGTTATAGTGACTCTAAGAACAATGGATCTAAACCTTGTCCTGTCTTGCACTTTCCTCCTGATCTCTGACATGCTTTACTTCACTGTGGCAGTCACTTTGTCAATTCATCTGCTTCATGGTCTTCCTCATTTGGTTTGACCCTCCACTTTCCCCAGCATGATGTCTTTCACCAAGATCTGGATCCTGTTGACAACATGCTTAAATGTGTGAGACAAAGTTTCACTATATTTGCCTCTAAGGAGCTCTTACCCCAAGACAGATTTGTTTCTTCTTTGGCAGTTTATGGGATGGACTGTCAGTATTTTTTCTCTACAACAAAAATTCAAACACATCAATAATTCTTCTGTCTTCCTTATTCATCATCCAAATTTCAAGTGCATGGGAACCATCTGAAAGTCTTATGGCTTGGATCGGATGCCCCTGAGTCATTGTGACTGAGTGCTGAGCAGAGGTCCTTGATAGCAGATTTTCCCAATGAAACATGTCTTTTGAATTTTTGCTGCTACTACCATGGTTATTGACTGTGGGTCCAAATAAAATAAAACTTACAACTTCGATTTGTTTTCTCTATGGACCATGATATTGCCTACTCGTCTAGAGGTGAGAATTTATTTTCTTAGTGTTGAGATAGAAATCCATACTAAAGACTGTAGCCTTTGAACTTCTGCAGTAAGTGCTTCAAATCCTCTTCACTTTCTGCAGCAAAGTTGTGTCACCTGCATATCACAGATTGCTGATGAGTGTTTCTCCAATTCTGAAGCAACATTCTTTTTCACATAGTCCAAATTCTTGAATTATTTGCTCTGCATACAAGTTGAACACAGGTATAGAGAAGAGATACAACCCTGAAACATAGTTAAAGAAACTCAAGGTTGAGATGCACGCTTGCTGTCCTCATTCCTCCAGCATACGAATGTTGGGAATTCATTATATTCTCTCAACCATGAGAACTGCTAATATTTCCTAAATTACCATCATGAGGAAATGCTAAGACCTTCCGTTAAGTACTTCATTGCTATTCATAAAATGCAGTTACCACCAAAACGAAATATAACATTCAAAACCAAACTCAATTCATTGCCAACAAGTCAATTCTGATCCCTGAAGACCCTGCGTTAGGTTTCCGAGGCTAAGAGTCTTACTAGAGGAAACTGTACATATTTCGCCTGCAAGGTACTTGGTGGATTTGAACCGTTGGCCTTCTGGTTGGCAGCCAAACAAGTAAGGCACTCTATAATCTGGGCTCCTTATATGATATTCAGGATGTGATACAATAATTATTTTAGGAGAGAGCAAAGGTATAATAGAGTCAGCTGCTAATCAAAAGGCTAGAAGTTCAAATTCAGCCTGTGAAGCCTTGGTTCATAGGCTTGGTGATCTATTTCTGAAAACTTGGACATTAAAAACTCTATGGAGCACAGAGGGCAACCTGGTGGTTGCATAACACAACATTATCAGTTTCAGATGCATAAAGAAGGAGGCATGTGTTTTGAATATGAGTATACACTGTTTGACGTTCATAATGACAGTCTACATAATACCATCAGGTTCTAAGCATGTGTCTTGTATGTGCTTAATCCAAGGGAAACATTTCAGAACATGAAGAGTGTATGTATGTGTTGGTGGAACTGGATGTGGAACTCCAACCGAAGCCACACCCACTGCCCTCTATGTGGTTCTGACTCCTGTTGTCTTTATGTGCATCAAGTCAGACACGACTCTCAACAGCAGATCAGAACCTGCTTTGTTTTGTGCCATCGGCAGGATTTCCTCTTTGCTCAAGCTCACTGTTGTATGCATGTTGTCCATCTTTGAAGGTCTTCCTCTCCTTTGGTGACTTTTTTACTTTTCTTAGTATCATTTTATTCTGTTTTATATTGGTTTACACACAAAATTTTTATATTATTATTATTAGGTACTGTCGAGTCACCTGTGACTCATAGTGACCCTATGTACAGCACAGCTCTGAAGCCTGCCCTGTCCTGAGCTAGTCTTACGGATGATTCTGATACACCTCCCCCCATTGTCCTTGTTACTATATCAATCTATCTCATCTGGAGTCTTCCTCTCCTGCACTGTTCCTGCACCCTTCCGAGCAGGATGTCCCTCTCCAAGGACTGTCCCTCCTGGTCATGTGCCCAAAGTACGTAGACAGAGCTTCAAAATCCTAGACTCTAAGGAGAAACGTGGTTTCACCCTCTCTAAGACAGACTTATTTGTTTTCTTGGCAGTTCATGGCAGGTTAAAGAATCTTCTCTAGCACCTCAACTAAAAGGCATTGGTCATCTTCTGTTATTCTTAATCCTCGTCCAGCACTCTGATGCATAGCAAGTAATTGTGAAACCATGGACTGGATCAGGCACACTTTAGTCTCTAGACTGACATCTTTGCTTCTCAATACTCTAGAGAGGTCCCTGACAGGAGATTTTCCCAGTGCAATTTGTCTTTTGATTCCCTGACTGGTGTTGCCAAGAGTGTTGATTGTGGAGCTGAGCAATCTGTACTTGTTAATAACCTCAATCTCTTCTCCATCCATCATAGTGCTGCCAATTGGTTCGGCGGTGAGAATCTTTGTTTTCTTAATGTTGGACTTCAATCCATATTCAAGACTACAGTCTTTGACCTTCTGCAACAAGCAAGTGCTTCAGGTCCTCCTCAGTTTCCACAAGCAAGACTGTGTCATCTGCGTAACATAATTTGTTGATGAGTCTTCCTCCAATCCTGATGCCACATTCCTCCTCATAAAGTCCAACCTCCTGAATGATATTGTTTCACATATTCCTTCATTCACATTGCATCATACAATCATTCATTTATATCTTGTAAAATTGATCACCGTTGATCTAAATCTAGTATTACCTCATCTTTTCAAGTTCCCACTGGATCCTCCCAAATGGTTTTTTTCAAGGACTGACCCCCAATAAGTTTGGAGTATGTGTGAGAAGTTTTCTCATCCTTGCCTCTAAGGAGCACCCTGGTTTAACTTTCTACAAGACTCATAGTGACCCTCCAATTGGGTTTCCAAGGCTGTCAATCATTATGTGAGGAGACTGTCCCCATTTCATCTGAGGAGCTGTTGACCTTTGAGTTAGCAACTGAATACCTTGGGCATTGGGCCACTAGGGGGAAAATGTGAAAGACTGTCTTCCTCCGTGTGTGTAACTGAAATAACCTGAGTATAAATGCCATCCTGAAACTGGGGGAAGATTATTTGAAACAAACCTGATCTAGAGTCAAAGTGTAGGTGTGGACTCTTTTCACTATTCCCTTTTGAACACACATGTGCTGCTATTTTTCACAATGTAAATCCCTGCTCAGAATGCTGAGCATTTAAAGAGAAAGTAATCATAGAGTGGTAAGCAATGTCTCTCGCTGCTTTCATTCCTAATTCAGTGTTTACACCTTGGACACTGCCTAGGTGACTTGATCTAGTGGTCTCAGTGGAAAGACAGATAAATTTCAACTGCAGGCAGAAGACAAATTTCAACTGTAGGCAGAAGACAAAAACTGACAAGAAGCATCACCTCTCCAGACTGTTTAAATCCTTTAAGGAAGTGTCAGAGCAATTAGAGAGGGAGTATAATCTTTGCAGAGTGCATTAACACTCTCAGAGCTCCCAGACAATAGATCAGACCTCAGACACATAATGCTTCCCCAAGGCTTTTTAGTCAGTGTATTTGATCTCATAGTCATAGTCACACTGGGCGTGTTACCATAGGTATCTTCCACATAGAAGGCCTCATTCCCTCATTTGTAAGCACTCACCCATGGACTCAACTCTCAGGCTGGCTTGAAAAGGAGAGGAAAACAAAACAAACAAACAAAGACAGGAAAATTGCCTGCATCCTGCATCCTGGGGCAGGGGATATACAGACATTGGTAAAAATATTCTTTCACAAGGTCCTTATTTTATTTTTCTCTAAGCAAAGAAGTCTACGCTGTAAAAGTGAATTAACTACATAAATATTGTTAGGCCACTTGATGATCACAGCACCAGGGTGGAGGAATACCCTTTAGCACATGTGCTTCTTTTTTGTCTAAAAAATGAACTTTATCATAGATACACTGAGAAAAACACCGGGTGTGATAAACACGTCTGTAATATGCAAAAGAAAGCAAAGGGGAAATCAAATAAAATCCTTGCAAGGCAAGCTTTTAAATCTTCATCTTCCCTGCAGGTTACTCAGCAGGATGCCCTGGTCAGGCAATAACCTATTTCCTGATGAACACATCCTGTTCCACCTGCTAATCTCACAGTGGAAGCTTGACTTTTACCATTTATTATAAACATTTTCAAGAACTGCTTACCACGATATATTTTTAAATGGATTCGATTTTGGTCAGCTGCTAGTGAAGCAGAGGACTGAATATTCTTTATATGAAAGCTGCAAAATAGGTTTTCAGAGGTTCTGACTTACTCTCCATTCCTCTCCCCCTTGAGCAATTGAAAAAAGAATATAAGAAGGCAAGATTCTGTGCTTTCTTTTCTCCCACCAGCTCTGGTACAGGAAACACTGAATCTGAGAGTAGGATCCAAAAGACCTTATTAGTCTTAATTTTGATTCACTACAAGACAGAGAAATGCCCACAAGACAAAAATTCACATAATTTGTTCATGATCAACTTGTCTTGTTGATGACACAAAGCATCTAAAGCCCAAAGCACTTAAACCAAAATAATTACATTTTCTTAGAATCAACCAAGTTCTCCCTTAAAAATGTGCACTGCAAAGGGTTTTGTCGACATGAGACTACAATAAGCATATAATAGTGTTGAAAATTGTCTTTATGTTAAAGCAAATCATTTGAGAGTTAGCATTTTCACAGAAAAACTACTTTTTTTATAAAAGGAAATATAGACACACAAGAAGCAAATTAGGAACTTTGAACCTTAACTAGTAGGAAAGAAAACTGTTATCTATGAAATGTTTTAGCTTTGCTTTGAGGATTCTTAATGTCTAAAATTAAAAGCCTAAAAACTTGAAAAAAATATTATCATATGAACTATGCATTTTCAATTGCTTTTTAATGTTTATGTTCTATTTACCCTGGAGTTAAAAAGCTCTCAAGGAATTTCTGATTAGATTATAGCTAACTCTAAACAGCTAGCTAAGGGCTAATACCCTCTGGAAGTAACTGAATTTGATGCACACAGGCTCTCACACACTGTGCTAAGCAACCTCATATCTAGTAGGAAAAGACTTCATAGATATGAAATCTAATTATCAGCACATGCTTCAAAATTTTTCTGTGGGGTAATAAAAGTAAAAGTAAGGTACAAACTAGCCTTGAAATATTTATTTGCCAGATGAAACTGGTAACAATTCTGCAAAAAAATCTAGATCTGATTCCTTCCTTATAAAGATGAACAAACCACAGATAGGTGAGAAGATTATCACAAATACAGAGCAAGGGATTACATAACAAGAATACTTGAAACTTTTTTCCCTAACATAATGATTTCTGCTTGTAGATGATTGTATCAAATTAAAAATAAATTGCTGAAATTAAAATCCCCAAGAAGCAGCCCACAGAAATGTACCTCGGGAATTTTATCATTTATGAGTGTCTATCGCCATCTGCAGGACTAACTTTATACAATTTTACTCAATGGCTGGGCTCCCGGCAATTTTCTCTCTTCCTTTCTTCTCTTCTGCTTTTTGTTTACTTTAATTTCTAGGCATCATGCCAATAAATGTTCTTTTGAAAACATGTACATTGTAAAAAGTATAAAAAAAACCCAAACATTTTGTGTGCACCTAGTTGGCAAGGCCAGTTAATTTTTTTTAACATACATCATATTTTTCTATCTTGTAAAGTACAATTACAGAAAAAAATTCTCAAATGGAAATATTTTCAGAAAATACAAGGTCTTCAAAGATTTTCAAGGAAACTGCTTTTATTATGGAATACTTCATGTGAAGTTTGTAACTGCATGTACTTGGATTATACAGAGCATAGGAAATGCTGCAACTAATAATAGATACTCCTTGTTGTTCCTTAAACAAAAATAAAAATAAAATATTTTGCAGAAAATGTTAATGTAGTTCGGCAAAGTAAAAAAGTTTTCTACCAAAGGCAAAACTAAAATACTGGAGGACACATACACACACACACCCCCTCCATAAAATCAGACTGTTGCCACCATAACTATCATCATTGTCATTGTAGTCATTGTCATTATCACTGGATAAAAGATTGATGAGGAAAATGTGCGGGTTATCAGAAAAGGATGAACGAAATAGACATGGAAAACAAAAGATTTATGTTCCTTACAGAGAATATTATCCTTCTGCGTGCCAACTTCACAGACTTATAAAATATTTTCCAAATAAAATAGGATTTAGTAGAAACTATATACAAGTAGCTTAAACCCATAATGAATATCTAATTTCAATATGTTAGGACATAAAATCATGCATTGTAAATAAGACATAAACCTTCAAGTTGTCTGTTCTAATAAGCCATGAGGTCTTGGGCCAATTCCTTTACTGAAGCGCATGGATGATTAAAAAAGTCCTTCCCTACTGAACATTCTATGCCTCCATGCTTTTCAGTGGAACAGAGGTGGGGGGATTGCATTCAACATCTATTCAGAGGCACATTTCTCTTTTTCTTTTCTCGTTGAAATAAAGAACTTCTGATAATGAGTTGAAACAGAAACTTTAAGCCGTTTAGGAGAAAATAGAAAAAAAAGTCATTTAAAAAGGTCATAAAAATATGGATCTGGGTTATAAGTGAATCCCGAGGAGATCCAAGCAGTCAGTAAACACTATACAAGTACATGGCTCAGATAATTACATATTGAACTTTATTTTTATTTAAATGTCTTCATATACTTTTCCCCCAACAAAAGTGAGACCTGAAATACAAGACTGATGAAAATCTTGACCCGCTTGTCTACTAAATAAATAAATGGTTTAATTTCTAATATATTTTCTTTTTCACAGATTTTTTAAGTGACTGAGTAGAGTACTAAAAATTAAATTAGATCTGTTATTTACAAAACGAATAACACAACACCAAGGCAGGTGGAGAGGAAGCAAAATAAATATTAATAAATAAAAATACCCTTTCCTATATCATAAATCAAGTGGCAAAAATACAATACTCTGTAGTAAACTCTAATCAGACCACAGAGATTTTGCTCCATAAATATCAGATCAGGTAGCTAAAATGATGACCAGGCTCTGTTGTAACTGTCATCTGTGGTGGGTCTAATTATAGGGAAGCCTCACAAACACGCCCACCTTACAGGGCAATAAAAGCCTTCAGCTTGCCAAGTCCAGGTAGACAATTGAAGACACACACCACCTGATGCGTCGCCCCAAAAGATCAGCCAGAGAGTCTAATAAAAAGGAAACTTAGACACAAATAATATAGCTTGTGACACACACACACACACACACACACACACACACACACACAGAGGCAATACTGGATTAGCCAGAAACAGAAGTGCTGAGCAGCATTCTTTTACAGCCTAAAAATCTAAGCAGAAAACTGGTTCTGTGCAAACATCCATTCCAGGGTTCCTTTTCTTTTATATCTAAATAGTCTTGTCTTCTTTTGTGTCACTGAAAATTATACCCAGGTCTCACATATAGACTAAGAGAAGAGTAAGCACCAAGTTCTGAATGAATCAAAGATAAAGCAGATCCAGATTCTGGGAGGGTGTATCATGAGTTAAGAAACTGGCCAGTTACCTTCCTCCTCCTCATTCATGTCTTCCACTGCTAGCTGCCTTTTGGTCACTGTGCTGCTAATTAGCACCACCCCTGAAAAACCAGGGTCAGAAAAGTGCAGGAAAATGCATTGCAGACAAGATGGTGATGAAGTTGTTAGGTTATCTGTGGATCTTAGAGGTTGATGGTGTTGGACATTGTTAAGATGAGAGAAAGATTACGAATAAAAAGGAAATAATATCAGGTGGTTTGCTCTACTTAAGCAACCCTTTACTCAAGAATCACTGATATGATATACCTGTTGTGCACCCACCAAAGGAGTCCTGGTAGTGCAATGGCTGGAGTGTTTGGCTCATAACCTTAAGTTAGTGGCCAAAATTCACCTGACACTGTGGAAGTCTGCTCCTGTAAGTTTTATGGCTTTGGAAATAGTATATAGGTCAGTTCTACTTAGCCCCTTAGGTCTCAATGAGTCAGAATCAACTCAGTACAGTAGGATTTGATCCAAAGCTGTGTTGCCATTAGTTAAATTCCAATTCATAGTAACCATGCAGGATAAAGGGGAATGGCCTCAGAAAGTTCCCCAGGCTATAAACCCCTCCGAAGTAGATTATTTGGGCTTTTCTCTGGAGAAGAATTGCTTAGGGGTCCATAGTCTCAGAAGCTCAACATTTAACTGTTGGATGACCAGGACAACTTTCTAAGCAGCTTGGATAATAAAACAAACACAAAACAAAACAAAACAAAATCCTCACTATCCAGGCATAGATACTTTCTCCTAACCCAAGGGTTTAGCCATTGCAACAGGGCTGCTCAGGATGTGCAGATGTGCCTTGTTACAGTTCAAAAGATAATGAATCGACTTTTGGGTACTTGTAGGGAGACAGGGGACTGAAATTTCCCTGAGGCAAGGTCCTTCTATTTGGGGATCCTTGCCTATGCTGCAGTGGGGCCATCCTAGGGGCCAAAGAGGACAAGAGAGTTTGGGTCATAGAGGTATGAGTACAGGAAAGATTTTCTCAGCTTTCTCTGAGAAGAAGAGTTGACTTGTGACACCCCTGCCCATAGATAGCTTAAGTTGGTGACCCTGATCTTGTACCACTCCAAAGACAAAGGATGACATTAAGCTTCAGGAGAGAAGTTGCATCAAGTGAGACACTGCTTCCCAGAGCTAGTACTTTTGAGTGTTTGCGGGATAGGTAGGGGACTGAAAGTTCTTTGAGGTAAGGTCCTCCATTTGAGGATCCTGGCCTCTGTGGCTCCCCAGAATCCAAACAGGACAAGAGAGTTTGGGTCACAGAGCTTTAAGTAGGGAAAAGACTTTCTCGACTTTCTCAACTTTCTCAATAGGCATGTTGAGCTGCAGGAGAGATGACTTGAAATCCCCCTGGAAAGAAATTACACCAAGCAGATCACTTGGTCTCACAATACTCAGCCATTCTGTAGATGAAGGAGGACAATAAAGTTTGGGAGATGGAACTACATGTAGGCGAGATTCCTGCCAGGCTGTAGTGCAGAACAGAGAGAACCTCAAGGACTTTAGGAAAGGCAAATTTTCTGAGAAAGGACTTACAGTAGAGTGAGTGGCTCACCCCACAGATCGAATATTTTAAGCAGGAAACTAATAAATCACATCATAAAGATAAGAACTACTGATAACCAAGGCAGACACAATAGAAATATGCTAACACAAAGGAAAAACATCATGTCAAGAAAGCAACAGGCAGCTTCAAAAACTGAAAAAAAAAAAAAACAACCCCAAAACCAAAAACAAATTAGGCCTTTCCCAAATGTGCAGAGAATATTGCAGATCCAGTGAATACCATAGAGTCAAGAGGTATATGATACATGTTGATATGGAGACATTCAAACAGCTGTGAAAGAAAATACAAACTATGGAAGATACTATGGAAGCCACAAATAAAGGGAATACCCCAGAGGTAAAGAACCAGAAGAAATATCTTGATGAAGGGTTATTTGAACAGCTACAGAAGAAGGTACAAATGATGGAATAATGGAAACCAATAAGAAAGCAAACACTCCAGGGACACAGAGCCAGAAGAAAAATATTCATAATGAGGAACTTGAACAACTATGGAAGAAAATGCAAAAGATGAAAGAAAAAATAAAACTATAGAAAAGAGGTACAAGAATTTTTTAAAAATCATCACAAGATTGAGAAGGTACAGCTAACACAAGACTGGAAATAACAGAAATGCATGAAAACGCAATCTGGAATATTAAGGCCAAAATGGCAGAAATGCCCAACATAATGGAGAGACAAAAATGTAGAACAGAAGAGATGGAGCAGAAAGTAAGTGATCTGGAAGACAAGAACCTGAACAGAAACATACTAGAAGAAAAATCAGAGATGAAACATAAAGAGAATGAACAAAATATTATGTGGAATGACACAAAAAGTAACAACATACATATTAATGAAATTCCAGAATATAAGAGGGACAGCAAAATCAATGAGAAAATTGTAGAAAAGGTACTAGAAGAAATCTTCCCAGGTATTATGAAGAATGACGAAATCCACATTCAAGAAGCTCAGCAAACACCAAACAGATTAAACCCCAAAAAGAAAAACTTCAAGATATATCATACTCAAATTCTCCAAAATAAAAAACAAGGATTGAATACTAAAAGCAGCATGAGAAAACAGAGTCACCTACAAAGGAAAAGCAATAAGATTAAGTTCTGATTTTTCAGCAGAAACCATGAGAACAAGAAAACAATGAGATGGCATATACAAAAAGTTGAACAAAAATAATTGCCAACCCAGGATCCTATACCCAGCAAAGCCCTCCACTAAATATGAAGGAAATTACATACTTTGCAGAAAAGAAATAAGAAATTTGTGAAAATAAGACCAAATCTACATGAACTTTTAAGGTAAGTCCTTCACACAGAGACACAAATGAAAAGTGGATGGACCATAGTCATCAGAAACTACAACAACAACAAAAAGAAATAGAAAATGACAACAATAAAACCTGGCCTGTCAATAAACACACTTAATGTGAATGGACTAAATGTTCCAATCAGAAGAAAAAGGAGACTGGATAAAACAACCAAAGCCCATCAATATGTTGTCTACAAGAGACACACCTAAGAAACAAAGTAAAAAAAGAGACTCAAAATTAAAGGCTGGGGGAAAAAATATCAACCAAATCACATCCACAAAAAAGTAGGAGTGCCAGTGCTAATCTCTGATAAAAAGGCTTCAGAATGAAAACTGCCATAAAAGACAAGAAAGGGTTATATATAATGATTAAAGGCACAGTAGAAAAAGACAGAACGTTGATCAACATCTATGTACCAAATGATAGACATGCTAAATATATAAAACAACAGTTAACAGAATTGAAGAAAAAGATAGACAGCACTACAATGGTTGTAGGAGACATTAATAAGTTAGTCTCACCAAAGGAAAGTTCAACTCAAAATAAAGTTAACAAAGATGCAGAAGATCTCAACTATACATTCAGCCCAACTCAACTATACATCCAGCCAACTCAACTATGTGGAGGTATACCTAGTACTGCATCCAAATAAAACTCAATTCACTTTCTTCTCAAGGGAACATGGTACTTCTCCAGAACTGATCATTTATTAGGGCCCAAAGCAAGCCTCAACAAATTAAAAATAACTGAAACAATACAAAGTATCTTTCCAGACAACATAAAAAAACTAGAAATTAATCACAAGGGGATAAAGCTTATAAAACCACTAACATAGAAGTTAAATAACACTCTGTTAGAATATGACGGGGTTATAGAAGAAATAAAGAAGGAAATAATTTTAAAAAAAGTCCTCAAAACAAATAATAAAGAAAATACAACCTGCTAAAACTTCTGGGATACAGCTAAGGCTGTCCTCAGGAGCCAGGTCATAGCAATAAGTAAACACATAAAAAACTAAGAAATAAGCAAAATTAATGATCTAACTCAACATCTTCTTCAAAGATAAAAAGAACAATACTCTAACTCCATAGCCTGTAGAAGAAAAACCAAAATTGTAAGAACAAGAGCTGAAATCAATGAGATAGAAAACAGAAAAAAAAATTACCAAAACAACAAAAAGCTAACCAACAACAATTGAAACCATAAACAAAACCACAGTTGGTTTTTCAAAAAGGTCAGTAAAATTGACAAGCCACTGGCAAACTTAACAAAGAAAAAGAAAAAAGAAACAAATAATTCTATAAAAGAATGATAGAGGTGACATCACAACAGACACAAAGGAAATTAAATCTATAATATCATAATATTATAAAAAGATATACTCTGATAAATTTGAAAACCTAGAGCAAATGGACAAAGTCCTTGAATCTATGCCCTACCCAGATAGACGTGGACAGATGTAGAACATTTGAAGAGACAAAAAAAGAAACTGACAAGGTCATAAAAAGATTCCCCCTCAAAAAAAGTTGTGGACCAGACGGCTTCATGGCTTAATTCTACCAAACATTCAGAAATTTATTGCCAAATCTACGAAAATTCTTTAAAAAAATAGAAAAAGAAAGAACACTCTCAGAGATAGTCTATGAAGGAAGCACAACCCTAATAATAAAAACAAGCACATACATTACCAAAAAAGAAAACTACAGACCAATATCTTGCAAATGAGCAATCTGTGAGCAGTAGAGTGAATGGGGTGGCCTCACTAGAATCTGCAAGAGACAACACTTCATAACTAGACACGCCATGTAAAACAGAAAACCATGTGCCTGCAAGTCTGTGCACCCAGCAAGCAGGCCCTGTAAGTGCTGTGGAAACAGAGAATAGTGAAGACTAATCTGATACAGGGGCTGCATCCATGATAACAATGGGCAGTTAACCACTCACTTATGGCATAAAAGGGGTGTGCACACATTAGCAACCTGAACTAGACTGGATTAAAAAAAAAAGAAAGATCAAATGCTTATTAGTTAAAAATGAGACTCTCCAAAACCCCCCCCTGATTTCAGAGTATCTGTAGTTCTGTCTGCACTATAACTCAATTACAAGGTTGAAAACATATACATGAAAGTATGCTAAAACTGTAGTGTCTTTTGAAAATTTTCACAGATAATGTTTTTTATGCAATCACTGTAATTTTATTAAATGGAATAATTAGTCAATGCCCAAGAAGTTGTCAATAGAAGGTGTAATAATGTAAAAATTTTTCTTAAAAAATACTAGAAAGTATTAAAACAATTTTTAAATATATATTGTTTAGTTATCAAAGGGAGTTCTAAGAAATCATCTTCTAAATGGGAAACAAAACCAATGGTTAACATGATAAACTTTTTAAGGCTTATATGTGTTTGTGTATGTACACCCACATATATACATTTAAAATGTCTAAAGAATCCTCATTTCTATCTCCAATCCATGATGGTTATCGCAATGAGGATCTGTTTTTGCTTTCAAGAGAAACTGTTAGCTTTGTTCTCTAATATCACCCACACCTACTGAAAAATGCCCAGGCACACCTGCTTTATTCACAAAAGAGGGACTTTTAATGGATATGGAAACAGCCACCAATAGATTATGATCAAATGCAGACACATCTTGGGTGAGCAAACTGTAAAAAAATTCAAGAAAAAGTAATTTTTAAATATTATTGCCAGGTAAATATCTAAAGGCTATTCATCTAGTACTATTTTAAGAAACCTCTCCCCAAACTTTTCATTACATCTGTGGGACACCCTGAACAAAGGTAATCTGAATGATCTTTGGTCCACACAAGAGAAGAAGTGATTCTCAATAATCTGGGTTGAGCTTTTACCAAATCAATCTCACAAAATGTTCATTTTGCAAGGCCTCTTTTCATTTTCTCGTGTGTGCATATGTATTTGTTGGAAGGCCTCGTTCCATAACTGCGGCTGTTGTTGTTAAGATTAATGTGAACGTATTCCACATTTCTCAATATTTCAGGATCTCTAAAATCTAAGAATCTTCTATGTGCAATATAAGTGGCATCACTAAGAAAGGGAAGAGTTGTATTTTTCGATCTTATGTTGGGTGGGGTTGATTGATGTATTAAATTATGGATCATACGCCAAGCCCTGCCAACTCTAAGGAATAAATTCTTCATTTTATCACACTAAAAACAGAAAACAGATCCAGATGTTAAAATTATATCTTTATGAAGATACTCATTGATATATGTTGGACTTTAGATTACTTTTTTAACATGAAACATCCAAGTAAAAATGTAATAAAATACAAAATCCATCAATGCCCCACTAGCTTGCTGTCTCTGATACAATAGGTATATGTCTGAAAGATTGGTGGAAAATAAAGCTATACAAATGTAATCCTATTTTTAAAAAGTTTAAGGGAGAAATAAAATGTAAAATAACTTTTTGATGATGCCCTTTGTCAAATAAATGCTATTTTGTCTTTAGAATTAACGCTTCTATAATTTTCTTATAAAGCATAAGAATGTATGACATACAGGGAGCTTCGTTGGCCTAGTGGTAAAAAGCTGCACTGCAATCTCAAAGGCAAACAATTAAAATCCACCAGCTGCTCTGCAGAAGAATGGACAATCTCCTTCTGTCCCATTTCTTGCCTTTTAAAACCTACAGCAGGGTCACCTATAAATTGACTCTTACTCCAAGGCACTCAACAATATGCTTTCTTATAGCTTTTTACTTTTTTAAAAGACATTGTTGGGGTCTGGTAAAGTATGTTGGAAGTGTGGTGGTTCAGTGGTAGAATTCTCATCTTCCATGCAGAGACCTGGGTTCAATTCCCAGTCAGTGCCTCTTATACACAGCCATTATCTCTCTGTCAGTGAAGTTCTACACATTACCAATATTGAACAGTACTCAGCATACATTTTAGACTAAGAAATCAGGGAAAAGAGTCTGGTAGTCTAGTTCTGATCTGACCAGGAAAATGTCTGACTCCGTTTCTGTGTGCATGGTCACCATAAATTCAGGGCTGGATTGATGGTAGTTATTGTTGTGTGCCTCTGAGTTGGAACTGACCTTCCAGTGGGTTTTCAGAGACAGGTAATCTAACAGGGAAAAAGACTGTCCATTTTTCTCCCATAGAGCAGCTGGTGAACTTGAACTAGGTGCTTTTGGAATTGCAGTGCAATTCTTTACCATTGGGCCACCAGAGCTAATGGGAGTTTAAAACAGTTATAAACACCCAATTGTGTTATTGTGTACCACTGAGTCGGAACCCACCCATGGCTAACTCTTGAATGGGTTTTCAGAAGCAGTTAGTATCAGGAGGATATTGCCCATCCTTCTCCCATGGAGTAACTGGCAGATTACATGTTTGGTCCTACAATGTAAATGTCACAATGAACAAGTATTAGTTCTTTATAGAATAAATTAATCAAATAATACATTTATTGTGAGACAGATACTAGAAGTATAGGGTCTGTCATCGGAAAACAGTTTCTCTGACAGATGTTTTTAAAGACAAATAGTTTGCCCTCAACTACTCATGCAGAGGTTGACAATTTTAAACCCCCCCCCAGGGGTACTGTGAAGTGCTCCACATTCTTGCATGAAACTAGGGTGCCTTCAGAGGCAAGGATGGTGAAACTCCGTCTCACATACTTGTCAGGAGGCAATAATCGTTGGAGGAGGATACCATGTTTGGAAGAGGATTGACAAATACCTGTGTTGACAGGGTGAGTTGTGTTGGAGATGGTGAGGTTGGCTCAGACGGTAAGGATGAGTGTTACTATTCATGGGGTCACTATGATTTCTAGTCAATTCGATGGCACATAACAAGGACAACAGTGACACTGCCACGGAAGAAAAGCCTGGCACCGTGTCAGGCAAAGAAAGCCTGTGAAGCAGTTCTACTCTGAAATAAACATTCTCTTCCTGACACAGAATGAACTCCCTGGAAACGGATTCCCTCTGTTTGTGTTGAAACTATAACTATACACATTAGCATCTTTTTGAGAAGAGGTTTAGAATTTTCTGACAAGATAAATTCTCCTGTGCTCGTCCATCTATTTCTGAATGGATATTAGGTCCCAAGAGGCTACTTTGCTTTAAGTCCTGCTTTCATAAGGTACACTCTATACACACACACATACATAGTATAGTCTTTAGCAAATGTATGATTTGCTTCCATAAAGTCTCCCAGATAACTACCAAAATATGTTGTTGTTATGTGCCGTCGAGTCGCCTGCGACTCATAGCGACCCTATGTACAACAGCCCTAAACTCCACTCTGTCCTGTGCCAATCGCAC